>NW_022196906.1:7410764-7435593 GCF_008632895.1 Mastomys coucha
AAAAAAAAAAAAAAGAAAGAAAACAAAAGAACAAAACAAACAAACAAACAAACAAAAAAACCCAAAACTTTGAAACTTAAAAATTAGATCCACACATATGCCTTTTAGAGTGATATTGGTGGGGATAGAAAATGAAAAACTAGCACCATATTATAAAATGGCTACATTTTGAGCATACAGGCAAAGAAATGGTTTTTCCTTTGACCAGTGATCAAAAAGTGAAAGTCACGTTAAAAACGTGAGTGTCATTATGTACATTCGGATGCTACAGAGAGATGTGAGAAGTGAGTCTCCAAGGGCAGTGTAAGGAGGATTCACAGGCATCCAGCATGTGAACATTGAGACATGGCACTGTTAATGTTGTTATCCATGAACACGTTGTTCTGCATTGGCAGCTACTCTGGGATAGATGCAGCCCATGAGAGGGAAAACCAGGTAATTCCAGAAAGGTTTTGAGAGTAGAAGGCACTTATGACCCCATGGAAAACACAGGAGCAGAGGCACTTTTACGAAAATGCTCAAGGGTTCTAATGCCACTGGAAGCTAGCTAAAGACTATAATAGTTTTCCTTTAGATTATAATAAGAAGTTAGATTTTTCAGATAGAAACGAATAAGCAAGTGCAGAGGAAACAAGAACTTGGCGTATAAAAGAAGCAGGACTAAATTGGGGTACATTTGGCTCTGTCAGGAATGATGGGTCGCACACTTCTGAAAGCAGCAGGATGCTAGAGCCTAAAGGGCAGATGTCGGTGGGCCCTGTGCTTCACAGGTTCATGCTTCTCCAGTTCTGTAGACCAGTGGCCTGGACCACAGCCCCCACACTTTTAGACATCTCCAGAAGAAAGCTCAAAGTCCCCAATCTTCAATCTTTCAAGAGCAAATGGAGACATTCACTGGCATTAATTCTCTTGTCTAACCACACATTGTTAACTACACACTGTGACCACATTTAGACACTGTGATCAAGTGTGCACTCTCTCTCTCTCTTTCTTTCTCTCTCTCTCTCCCTCTCTCTCTCTCTCTCTCTTTTCTCTCTCTTTTCTCTCTCTCATACACACACACACACACACAAACACACACACACACAAGATGCAGAGAACGGCTGCACTCACACAGCCAATGGGAGAGTCTGGAATGAGCTCCTTTCCTTGAAGTCTAGTTAATAAAGTGGTATGAGATCCAAACAGACAAGGGGGCCTATGGTCAGACTTGGATAGAAAGGATGATACAGAAGTTAACAAGTCTGCAGTGGGCAGAGAGAAAGGAAAGGGAGAGAGGGGGCAAAGGAACTGAAGAAGGAAGAATGCAAAGAACAGGAGAGAAATTAATAAATAGGAAAGAAAAAAGAGCAGAGAGCAGGAGAGGACGGACACCCCACACCAAAACAGTCACCATCTTTTTGGTTTATGGCAAAGTTAGCTTTGAATTTTATCTGATCTAAAGTTAAAGTTTGTGGGTTGCATAATCCTTTGTTTGCCCCCTGTTGATGGATTGGTTCCTGCTTTCCTGAGTTTTTAATGGAAACAATTATATCATATAAGAAACTATCTGTCTTGTTTCTAGTCCCTGGCATCATAGATGGAAAAAAGCAGCCATCATCAAATTGTCTGCCACAGTGCGGCCTTTAAAGGAGAATGTAGGGAAGACAGTTCTCAAGTGTGCATTCTAAAGCTGGAGCGATGTGGGGAGGGGACGGGGGTGTCTCAGCTCATGTTCCAACTGCTGAAGACTATTTACAAATGTTCATAATATGTTCATAGATCCCTCTGAAATGTATGAGTTTTTTAGGCCACTTAGTTTTACATTACTAAATTCAATGTGATCATAGGGAAATGTTATCTGACATTGTCTAAATTCTGAATTTGGAACCTCACTAGTCCCTGTGAGGCTATCATCTTGAAACAGATTTTCAACTGTTTTTGAAACAGCTTGAAAAGCTTGCCATGTCAGAAACAGAAACCATCCCTCACAGAGGAGCAGGACTCTAGAGGCTAAAGATCAGGAAGATGATGAGCACTGAACTTTGGTTCTGAGCACCTGACTCCAATGACCTATAAGCATGAGCTGTAACATGTTTTGTTTCACCTGATGGATAAAATCAGTGAACAGTTGTATTTGAAAGGAATTTTCAAATTGGAAGTTAATTTCTAGCCATTCAAATTGCTTGAGGCCAGGGGATCCTGGCCCAAGCCCTCTTGCTCTGTGCAGTCTTCTGTGGGCTGCTCCCTACTGCACATATGCATGCGGTTTCAAAGTTCTGACTTGCTTTGCTGTGTGATACTTAGGTGTCTCATCTCTAGAGGGCTTAAGCTGGAGACACAGCCCAGCTCAAGGCAAAAGTCAGTGCTAACACCTGTATTAGTTACTGTCTTACTGCTGCTACCAAATACCTGACAAGAAGAAACTTAAGGGAGAAGATGTTTGTTCTGGCTCACAGCTTGGAGGAGGACACCGGCCCATCATGGCAGAAAAAGCAAGAAACAGCTGTTTGCTCATGTCCGAGCTCATTAGGAGCAGTGGGGAGGCAAGAAGTGGCTGATGCAGGCTCTGGAGGGAATCACTCTAATGTAGCTGCCACATGACAGAGCCACAGCTACTACTGCCTTATTTGGGGGTATTAAATATTCTAAATATTGTATGTGTTGCATGTGTGGACTACATCCAATTTTTAATGTTAATATTGTTTCTTAGTGTGCTCACCACATTTAGAGCTGCCTCTGAAAACTTGCTCCTGGCTTCTTCACAAGACAGAGAGAGAGAGAGAGAGAAAGAGAGAGAGAGAGAGAGAGAGAGAGAGAGAGAGAGAGAGAGAGAGAGAGAGAGAGATGCACAAGCATCTTTCAAAGTGACAAAGGTATTGTAGGTCCTGTAGGTATTTAGACACAAACTCATACCAGAAGAAAAGCACCACTTACCGTGTGACCCAAGACGATGTCCCAGCTCATGTTAAAAACAGAACAGTGTGCTGAGCACTTAAAGATGGCCCAAGTAAAGAGATGGCTTGCTTTTGGAGGCAGTGAGGACTCTGACATGAGCGGGTGGAGCCCAAAATTCTCATGGCTACTCAAATCCTTTCAGCTACAAATTCTGACTCCAAAGGAATGCTCCTGACAACTAGGAAGGAGATGCAAAGTTGAAGATACAAAAATAAAGGAGAGACAAAGACTAATCTAGGCACTGTATGGGAGAAATTCAATGTATTTCAATAGCTACAGGTTTTTATCCAACAGTGAACACATTGCTATAATCTAAGTGGAAGAAATGACCAATAGTCCATTGCGTTCTTCTCAAGTCTTGTTTAAAACACGGCTTTAGACCAAGGCCCCCTTTCCATGAGCAACGCCTGGCGAGTCACAATGACACATATTCTGACTTTACTGTTTTCACTTTGCTCTAAGTCCCAGCTATACCACATCTGCATTCCTAAGGTAGTCTGGAGAGCCTGTGACCTGCATGTGACCTGGGCAGAACATCACAGCACTTCACACCTGGAATGAAAGATCAATTGTGTCCGTGTGTCTGTTATGGGCTGAGCGGTTAGGCTCTCCATGGATCTGTTTATAAGTATATTTTGTACACACTAGGTTTATTTAGGCCTGATCCTGTGGTAAAATAGCAGAAATATAAAATATTTGCTCAAAAGAAACATGAGCTCTTGGACTTGCTGTAGAATCTACTACTTTTCTGGCGTTATTTTGTTTTCTCCTGAGATGCAGAAGTCCATTTTAAGTGCCGGGCTCACCTGGAAAGCCCTCCCACTATGGGCCAGGACGGTAAGAGGGCCTGAGGCAGCTGGACCTCTTAGAGCTGATGTCCAGATGGGCCAGGACTGTTAGCAAGGCAGAGGGGACCCCAGAGGATGTCCCGTCACATTGATGAGATAATGTCACATTGGAAGAGGACCAGTGCCACCAACTCTCCACTCTAGCCCTTGGCTACGCCCTGAGAAACCTACACTCCGCTTTTTCCCTTCCTCCGCCTCCTAGCATGCTTTGTAAAACTGTAGCCTGAAGCATCTCCTTTGATCTTCCCTGTACTGAATATAGGTCATTACAGTGGCAGAAAGCAATATGTATTGCATATGGCAAAAGGATATGCAACAGAGGAAGTGCCTCCCTCCCATAAGTCCTCACCTATATAATGAAAATGGTGCCCACAGCAGCTTTCAGTGGATTTTCTCATTCTCTGCTGATATATGGGTGACTTCCTTCCTATAAGCCTGGGGTTTTAAATCTTTTCTAAACTTACACACTCAGCTGCCGAGCAGCCATATCAGCTGGGGACACACATGAGCAAATCAGTTTCCGGTCCCAGTAAACTATTGTCTCCGAAGCTGTTCTTTCTCCTGCGTTCCATGTGCTGATGAATGATGGTCTCTCATCCAAACCTGGTCTCTCCTTCCTACTCACTCTTTAAAGAAAACCACACACTTCCAATATTGTCTGCTCCTTAAACATCTTAGTCCTGTGGTTTCTTTAAACCCCACTACTACGTGCGTAGTCCCTCATATGTTCTTAGTTTTCATGCTACAAAAACATCCTATCAGTGACCCATCCTTGAGGGTGTTTATCTGTCAAGTGGTCTTTCTAATGTGATTTCATGATGATGTTCAACACCCTCAGGAAAGAGTGTCTGCACTGTGATGGGGTGCTGTTGAACAAAGCAACTGGCATCCTTGATGCTTCTATGCTGCTCCCTCAGCACAGAAAACCTTTTCAGCTTCTGCCCAATAAACTCCTATGCATCCTTCAGGACCCTGTGAATCCTGGCCATCTTACGAGGATGTGAAGATCCACTTGCACAATCTGCCCTTTTGAGGTACCAACCTGATGATAAGGTCTTGCCATCCTCCATCACATGATGAGGTCTAATGACAACTGAATGCTGGGCTGTCCACTTTGCTCCTCTGTAAGCTCCTCAGGGGGAATGACCAGCTCTGATGCACTTACACAGTGGCCAGCCATACAGGAATCACTTAGAAAATGCTGTCCTTTTTTCAGAGCACAAAACATGTATAGAGATTAACTTACTCCACACTGGAAGTTGCTATACAGGTTTAGCCAAAAGGTCAGTTCTACACACAATGGATGAGTTTCTCCAGATTTCCTTCTGTATGACAATTGAAAAGCTGGAACCACCTTTATCTCTGATTGGATTGTCAAGAACCTGAGCCACTCACTAGAGCAAGGGTCTCCCAGTGGCTCAGGTGAGAGCAGTCAGCCAGACATTTGCACACACACTGGGAGACTACCTTAATTTACTGTGTGAGATGTGAGGAGGAGCTTATTTAGTTTAGCAAGGTTCCTGAGGACCCTGGTGAGAACCCTGCATTGAGAACAGCTATGCTAAACATCAGAATTAAAGACATGAGGAAACAAGAAGAGTTCTTATGCAGAAAGGCGGGGGCAGTGATGGCGCATGAGATGCCAGAGCATTTATGTTTGTCTCATTGACTTTTCAGTCTACCAAGTTAGTCCTTCCAGACTTGGCTCTGCTTAAGACATCCTTTATACAATGTAAAGTTATTTTAGACATAACAGTTATGAATCTGTTACAGTACATGATGAGGTAAACAATGATTCATCCTCTATGTGCACACGGGCACCAGCACCCTATCCACCCCCTACAAACACATAGTGATCTATCCTTCATGCACACATGTGCATGTATACCCTACATGCACACATATTCACATGAGTATGTATGCTGTTGTTTCTCAATCTGTGGACCATGACCCCCTTGTCAAACCTCTGTCTCCAAAAATATTTACAATTCACAACAGTAGCAAATTCACAATAGTTATGAAGTAGCAGTGAATATAATTTTATGGTTGGGGTCACCACAACATGGGGAACAGTATTAAAGGGTCTCTGCATTAGGGAGATTGACAATCACTGATATACACACATACCACCCCCACAATACATCTTCCATGCACACTCATGCATACATACTTAAACATACACCTGCAAATACACACATGCACAAACACACACATGCTTTCATGTACACACACACATGCACACACATTCACCTATGCACACACGTGTGCATCCTCCACAAGTCTCCTCTCAACACTCGCTCCAAAAGTCCTCTTTTTTTGCACCATCATCATGCTGAAGTGACCCTTATGATGTCATAGCTCTCAGATAACTAAACCTACACCCCATCTCTCCTAACAGAGCTTTTCCCACAGCACGGCTGCTGCATTGAATGCAAGGCTGCACTCTGCTTTATTATACCTTAAACATGTTTCTGAAATGTCATGCTCCTCATGTGAGTGAATAATTCTTGCAACATTCATCTTTGTGCTGTAACTGCACAGAGCAGGGAGTTAGCACTTCTGTTTTAAACTCAAGAAACCATAACACTTGTTTACAAGGTATGAAAGAGGAGAAGTAATTATGGAAATGGAGAGTCAGGCTTCTGTTTTTCCTTTCTGGTATTTTGTAACCATTCCCCAAGCCACACCAGCTTGATTGGAATTTTAAAGAGATACATGTTTAAATGTGTGAGTCTATTTAACTCCAACAATCCCAGAAGATATTTACTATACTCTGTGTCAAATATGAAATTTTGTTCTACTAAAACTTGACTTGGGGTGATGGACCCCAGTCTAGCCAAGGCATCATTCACAGCTTTCCTTTGAAGTAGCTCCCAGTCACTTTGCTGTTTTATAATCCTGGGTTAAGCTTTAAAAGCAAAGGACATGACTACACACAAGAAGGATTTGTGTAGCCCTCTCTCTAGAGGCAGAGAGCATCCTTATAGAGTGAGAAACACCAGTAAGTTAAGCAGACGCAGCGGTCTCTTCCATGACAGTCACCTCTGCATTAACTGCTTTCCTTAGAAACGAGGAATAGACCAGGTAGCCCTTTGGCGACTACTTCACTAAACTTTCCTCCTTTCCCCCTGAAGATTTGCAGAGAGATTTGCAGAGTCTGCACCTATTTCCAAGGACATGATTTGTCCTGTCCCCTCGGGTACGTGTGATTGCTTGAAAGCTGATGTTCCTGCTTACCTCTGACTGGAACAGGGTAAATCCCTAACCTGCTCACCAACTAGACATTTCTTAATCATTGTTGAGCTATGTTGCTGAAGAAATATATTTTGCTGGGTGTTGAAAGTGGGCTTTTCTATGAGCTAAGCATTAATGATACTGTTCATATTGTGACTCTGATCCTACTAGATAGTTAAGCAGACAGAAGGGTGGAGAATGAAAAGAAACATTTCTATTGATTGGTAGCATGAAGAAGCATTTTTGTAGAAGAACTATGTGCAAACTAGGGGACATTAACAGAGCGGTGGCTTTTCCACATTCCTCCAGGTTCCAGCTTAGAAGAATTAAACCTGTGAGGGCATTGATATCACCTCAGTCTTTATTGTCACACAGCCTGAGTGCCCCAACAAGGAAGCAGGATCTCCCCAGTGTCAGGATAAAACTGCAAAAAGGAAGTGGTATTTAAGAACTAGCTCATCAGTTACAGTGTTAGATGTTTTTGTTAAGGGACTTGAGTGTGGAAGTTGGTCTCTGCTGCGTTTTTGTAACAGTGCAAGGGAAGATGCAACCTAAGCCCTTACTGAGTTCATATTTAGGACCTGAGTCAGCATCACAACTCATCCACACAGTGGAACATTGTACAACTACTAAAGGTGACACGCAGTACAAGAAGATGATGCAGTGGGCAAAGTGCTTACCACACAAATATGAGGGCTTATGTTCTGGTCTTGGGAACCTACATAAAGCCAGACGTGGTAATGTGCATCTGTAAGGTAAGGAAAAAATAGGAAAACAGAATGAAAAGAGAACCAAAGCCAGGCAATGGTGGTCAATACATTTAACCCCAGCACTCAGAAAGTAGAGGCAGGCAGATCTCTGAGTTCAAGGCCAGCCTGGTCTACAGAGTGAGTTCCAGAACAGCCAGGGCTATTACACAGAGAAACCAGGAAAGATTGGGGCAGAGAGAAGAGGGGGAGGAGGGAAGGAGGGAGGGAGTCAGAGAGAGGTGGGGGGAGAGAGAGGAATAAATAAAAATGCCAAGAAATTCTGAATCAAAGAAAAAGAGTAGGAAAATAGGATGGTACTATCCTATAATAAAACCAAATTATACCTAATAAAAATGAAAACCTGAGGATGTGACCCTGACAACATTTCAAAGAATTCAGTAGACAAAAATAACACAGGAGGCCTCATATAGCTCAGGGTGGCTTGGTATTCCTGGAGCTGAACATGACATTGGATTCTTCTGTCTCAAGCTCCTGTATGCTGGGGTTAAAGGTATATGGCCCTAGCCCTGCTTTGATGAAATATTTTAACAAAACAACCGAAAATAAAGTGTCTTCCTCAGAAAATAAAGTGTCTTGTCTTGTCACAGATTTGATATGAACTCTGTGCCATTGCTACATAACAAGTGTCCTTCAAGTTAGGCTCATGAGGTCTCCCACACTCTGCAAGAGAGAGTCTCATAGCAGTCACTTGCCGTGTTATCTAGTTTGTACAGGGCATAATCTGGCTTCCAGGTTAGGTCTCTCCCTCTGGAATTTACTTCACTGTTTTCTGATTAGTTGTATGGAAAGCACTGCAAGAGAAAGGAAAAGCAAAGTGAAGTGAACCAAGGGAAAGGAAGAATGGAAAGAAGCTCTCTGAACTTAGCAGCCATTTCTTTGAACAAGTGAAAGTAAATTGCTCCCATTTACATGAAATTACTATTTGAGGCTAGGGATAAAGTTCAAGAAATATGGTCTCTCTTAATATAATTTAACTACTTAATTATGTTTTCAAAAATAAAGATACTATTCTTCCCAAACATTTGCCAGTGGGGTTCCAATAGGTGGGGAGATTCAAGGCCACAAAAGAAAGACAAGCTTGTGTTGACTTCCAGACTCAGGCCGAACTGTTTCATGGCTGTGCTAAGTAATACCACACTTTCTCTGGGCATGGGATGCCACTTCCCATTGTGACTGTCCCCTTGTTTCCATAGTAACAGCAGTTCATGTTCAGCTTTCCACAGAAAGTTTCTTCATTGAGAGAGTCAAGGAAAAAAAATAACAAATAAACCAGAGCTATGTATCCCACATTAAGGGATGGAAGAAGTACTGGCTGAGCAAAAGAGCAAAATAGAAATGGTCTCACTGCAGCGGAATGCTGGGCAGATGTGTGCTAACATTTGCACGTGCAGCCATCTCCAGGGGTCAGAGCAAACTGTGGAAAAAACAGAAAGGTAGAGGGTTGTCCTAACTTCTCTTTAGTCTCCAATTACAGTGCAAAGACAGCCATCCAAGCTGAAGGTTTAAACGGTTTCCCTGTGCAGCTTAGAGAAGTCCAAGGGTCAGAGTAATGTTAAGTAAATGAGTCTGTTTTGGAGCAAACCTGCAGCGCTGCATTCCAGGTCTCCAAAGGTATGGGGCCGTTTGTATGTGTGTGTTAAATCATTTTAGGGCCAAATGCTGGTGTTTGCTGGTTTTCAGAGCCTCCTTATGTTTCCAGCTTTTACAAACTCTCATGGCCAAGTCCATGGTCTCTGATTCTGAGGCCTGATGCTGACATTTTCCTTGGAAGATGTTTAAACACTGACTGTTGTTGTTTGGTTTTTCAGATCCTAGTCTGGCACACTTTCTTAAAATGTTTAAGGTTCTGGCAGTTGACCAAATAAAGTTTGAAAGCTGTGTGAAAACTCTGACCAGGGTAAGGTCAGATCTTGCAAAATGACAGAGTATTGTGTCTAGATGTGCCAACCAATGTGTTTGATAACACACGTCAAACAGACTTGAAACACTTTTAGAGGCATCAATCCACTCAGCAAATATATATTGCACAGCCACTGTGAACTGGACATATAAAATGGGCACATTTATTTTATTCATTTGTTTTTGGGCTCGTGTTTGAGATGGATTCTTCCTGAGTAGCCTAGACTAGTTTAATTCACAGCTTTCTCTTCTCTGCCTCCAGAGCTCTAACATTACAGGCTTAGGACACCATTCTTGATTTAGACACACGTGTCTGTGTCTATCAAACAAAAATCTCTATTCTTATGTCACTTGAGTCTTGTGAGAAAGTCAGAAAATAAAAATAAAGATCACAGGATATCATACAGGGAGAAGAGCTAGCTAGTCAGTTGGGGAAGGGGTCTTTGTGAAAAAGGAAGGTCTTTAGAGCCCACTGAGAAGGAACATTTAATCTTGAACTTGAGGGATGTAAGGGAGGGTGGCCAACAGAAAAGAGGAGGAAGAGAACCCAGGCAGGCTGAGCAGAGTGAAAAGTTTTGAGACAGAATTTCTAGAACATTCTAAAACCAAAGTAGATCCTGTAGTTCTGATTTTGCTGTCTAATCTGAATGAGGCCCGGGGTTGATTTAACCAGGGAAGTAGCACCTGCTGACTGAAGGATCAGATGAACTTTCTAGCCACTGTTAGAAATGGCTGAAGAGAAAAGTACGGTCATTAAAGGAGACCATACAGCTGTGGTGCACCGTGGATAAAAAGTGGTGAATTCTAGAGGAGCATGTGCGGTGGTTTGTTAGACTGTGGGCTAACTCAGAAACAGCCATGATTTTAATGGGTAGGATGTGAGGCTGTAAAACAGGAACTAATAGACTCCACATCTGCACTAGAGCAGCTGGAAAGTCTGGCTGTCCTTTCCTAAGACAGAGGAGGAATTGGGAGGAAGAGCAGGGGCTCAGCGTTGGCCGTGACAGGCCTGAGCCATCTAAGAGGGGCTGTTGGTATTTGTGTGTCTGGAAATCAGGGGGTATGCCTAGTTCATAGGGAAATCTGTCAGTTAACAATGTCTAGAGTCATAGGTGTGGCTAAAAATCATGATACTTAATGCAAAGTCTGTAAGATATAGGGCACTCAACATTAGAGGTAAAATAAATAAATAAATAAATAAATAAATAAATAAATAAATAAATAAACAAACAAACCCACAGACAGGAACCACCCCAAAAGAGACAGCAAGCAAAAATGAGGTTGTAATGGAAGCTGATCCCAGCACACATTTCAAGGAAGCATGAAGAAAATGAAGACATTTGGGGGGATTGTTTACTGGAAATGCCAGAGGTAGCCAGAGGAGATAGTTAACCTTGGTCCCTTCAGTAACCATTGTACAAGTACTGTCCCCAGAGTAGGCTATATCACAGCCCTTGAGGCTGGCCAGGGAGCTCAAGTAGATGCCTAGATTGGAAAGTGACAAGACTCACAGGAATCTTTGGTGTAGTAGAAGATCCAGGCTGTAAAGACCTAAAAGAAACACTGACCTCTTTCACCTACTGTGAAATTTCCAGTACAAAGACACCCAACAATGTTTTCATAATTGTCTTTTTTTTTCTTTTTAAGTACTTTCAAATCTCTGGAGCAGCTGAGGCTCAGTGGATCATATACTTGCTGTACAAGCATGAGGACCTTGGTTCAAATCCCAGTGTCATGTCCATGTAAATGCTAGGTGATTGTAGCACTCCACCTGTGATGGGAGAGCTTGGAAGATGGAAGACAGATAGGGACAAAGCTGTGTGCAACTGGGGACCTTGCCTCAGTGATAAGGTGAAGAGAGATGGAAGAAACATCATGTCTGTCTCAGATCCCCATGTGTACACACACTCACAGACATGCTTGTGCACACATGCATGCACACCCATACACATGTAAAATAAGCAAGACAAAGAATGCTTCCTCTCTGTGGTCCATGAAACACAAGCTCAGTGTCTCGCAGTTTATCCCAACCCAAAAGCATTTGTATTCAAATCCAGCTCAATTTGCATACACATTCTTCCCTCCTCCGTTTCCTAGTTTTCAAAAGTTTGTTTCTTGGAACCCCACGGGTAGGAAATTTGTTCATCTCCTTTGAAAGTTGCAATGCTGTGGTGGGGGTTGGGGGGAGAGAAAATTGAATGAGATACCCACACCCCATCATAAAACCTAGCGGCATTCTGGATCCTAAAGCATGGAGAGGCTCCCTGCTGACCGGCACCACCTTCTTCCTAGAGTCGCTGTGGAATCCCATGTCAAATTGATTCACCAGATGCGTCTTCATGTAGGAAAAACTGTCACGTTGTTCTAGGCAGCCTAAGAGAATTACAGGGGGGTGGGCTGAGTGGGCCAGAGCAGAGGCAGAGGCTAAGGCGTGTAAAAGACAGCCCCACCCGCGATGCATCTTCTCCAGAGCTGAGTTTACCTCCCACCACGTTTGAGAGACAATCCCTCCATAATAAGAATCAGCTTCTGGTCCCAACTTAAGGTGAGACTAGTTCAAACCAGTCACAGGATAATGGCACCACGGAGGGAAGGCTGAGCAATCCTCTGGGTCCCTGCCATGTGTGAACCTACTGAGCTTTCCACCTTTCAGCAGCACCAGCCTGCTAATAGTGGCCTCAGATGTGAAGGGAAGTCTGTCAGCCTATATGTGTTTGGCCGAAGGTAATTGCATCTCACTTGTTTAAATTTTACGTTTTGGTTGCTTTGGGGATACTAAAGAGCGATTGCCTTTCTTTTTCCCCCTTCTCTGACCGCCATCCTCCTAGTTAAAAACTGAGCGATTCCATATTGTTGAAATGGATCGGCTGAGTTCGTCTTGGCTGAATTAAGCATCTACAATCATATATTTCCTGTCTTTTGTTTGTTATTGGTTCAATGTTAATGTAGAGCAGAAATGTCATTTAATGGAGATGTGATTTTCCTGTTGTCTTGGGGTTCTTTAAACTGCAGCTCATCTCCATTCAAGAGTTTCCCACTCTGGAGCCCTCGGCAATGAACCAACTTCAAGCCCTGTTTTCGCCAACCCACGCCCTCCTTACAGAGGTCCAATAGCTGGTGTGGTGTATTTGCTGATGAATGGGCCATTTCTTGCCGTGTTTGCACACATGTGAGATTATGCAGGAGAACCAACCCTGCCACAAGCCTGGGGGCACAGCCTTTCATCCAGGTCCCGGCAGCTGTCAGACTTGTCACTAAGCCAATCTGTATTCGGGTAACTTTTAAGGTTTGGAACTTGTAGAAGGTTTTTGGTCGCTAGGAACATAGCCATCCTGCAGATTTCCAGCTTAGCCCTGGCAGGAGGGTCTTCACTAGTTGCATGGGCTCTGGTCCTCATACATCTCTGTATCTTGCTATGAGCATGGCTCTCTTGTGCCTGCTTGAGCTCCATGTAGTTCATCCTTGGTTTGTTTCGTGGTTCACTTAAAAGTTTAAGCCCCTGCCAGGAGTCATTTATAAGGAGATACTTGGCTGTTTTTCCATTCCATTTTCTGAGTGGCCCAACTTTCTTCTGTGAAGTAAGGTATCATTGTGCTATAAGCATGTGGCTCTAGCATTACTTGGCCTAGTTTGTAGCTTGTCTATAATTCTAAAGCTGTCTCTGTCTAGTGTGTCATGAGTCATGAGCCCTCTTTTTTTTTTTTCTAGACAGATTGATTTTACTATATGAAACTATTTCCAAAATTGGCAAACAGAACAAAACCTAATGATATAGCCAAATGCTTATGATTATAAGCTAATGTTTATGCATATAATAAGATGTCATGACAATATTCAACTAAATGGTGTCCATTTTTTTTAATTTTTTTTTTTTTTTTTTAGCTATATTTAACATTTCAACTTAGGGGCTAAAATACTTTCATGAATGTATTGTAGAATCACCACAAATAGGCTAGTTCAAAAGTGACTAATAAAGGCATATTGTATGAGTAGTCTTTTGAAATACTAGCCTGAAGAGATACTTCATCAATAAACATTTATAGGATAATTATGAGGACTAGAGCTCAGATCCCAGGACTTGCATAAGCCAGATGTCCCTGAAGGTACTTCTAACCACCTCTGAGGAGCCAGCGACAGCAAGATCAATGAGGCTTGCTACCTTCTAGCTTAGCTGAGAAATGGTAAGCTCAAGGTTCAGGGAGAGACCCTGCTGTAAATGTAAATGTCACTTTTATTTTCTTAGATGAAGGGATGAGATTAGAGCCATACCCAAAGCTTTATGAATGCAGGGCTTGGACTGAGCCCAGAGCATTTCTATCTCTGTTCTAACTCTCCCTGGGCCTACACCTGGATGCTTCTAACCTCTGTACAATCTAATCTTCTGCAAGTCTGAATCTTTAAGGCTTCAGCTTCCAGTCTTGTGCTAACCTAGGCCTAGACTGTTTCAGCCTCTGAGACTTACTACTGAATAAACTCACCTTTTCTAGCTCTTTCTGAACTCTGGCCAGCTCGTTCTAAACTCAGCTCTTCTGACTCAAACACCTCTCCAAGCTGACTGTTTCAAATTGGCTTCTCTTGGCTTCTGACTAAATTACTCTAGTTGGAAAGACTGCCTCTGGACTCCATGAACTGAACTGCTCCAAACTGAACTGAGCACAACTGCACTCAACCAAACTCAACTCAACTCGACTCAACAACTGAACTCAATTGACTCTCTCTCTCCCTCGCTGCCCTTAAGTAGCCTCTCTTTCCTGTCCTTGTGAGAATTGGAGCCCTCTTGACAATAGGTTTAAGAGTAGATAGGGGTTAAGGTAAGTGCTTGCCTCCCAAGACAGATCTAAGTTTGATCCTAGAACCCTGCCTGAGTCAAAAAATACTGGCAATGGGATGGGGTGTGCACTTGTAATCCCTGTGCTGGGAAGAAGAGGGCACAGAGATGCTGGACTCACTGTCCTTCCAGACTAGCCTAGTCAGTAAGCTCTAGGCTGAGAGACCCTAGCTCAAAATAAGATGGCATGTGAGTTACATACAACAACTGAGGCTGTCCTCTGACGTCCACATGCATGCATACACACACATGCTTGGATACATACATACACACACACACCACTGAGAGAGAGAGAACATAGTTATGTAACAATTTGAACTTCTTAGGGTTAGTGTAACAACATAAATATTAAATCTTGACCCTTTGCCAACCATTTGAAAAGGAGACGGGTAGGAGAGGGCCTGTCTCTTCAAATTCCTCTCCTAAAAGAACACAGTCCATCAAAAGCTGAAAATAGGAATTTTTAGCATATGGAGTACTGTAAGACCAAATTGTTGCTTCCTGTAGCAGAAATATTAATGGAGTATGATGTCTACTCTTGCGAATGTTGAAAGTGATAATTTGTAACAATATCACACTTTTCTGCATAGTCAGTGGTCTGCTGCCATAATCCCTGCTGTATTTTGCTGGTTAGTGTAATTTGTGATTCTTATTTTGTGGACTATTGTTTATAACCTATGAATTGAAACTACCAGGGTAGAATGGATGAGGAGGGATTCTGAGATGGCTAAAATAATCTAAGAGAAACTTGCACTGTGTGCAGGAGAGGGTCAGGAATAGAACACATTTCTTTGAGTGGGTGAAACAAAAGGACAGGACATGTTAACAACCAGGAGTAACTGAGTTCAGCCATAAAATGTACTCGTGCACACTGTTGCAGATTGTATTAGAATGAGTTCTTTCCACCCCAGTGTGCGTTCTGACTGGTGGTAGATGTTGGCTTGAAGATCTTTCTGGCAGTCAGAGTTTCCAGCTGCTGAGCTGCCGAGTGGGGGCCTGGGTCTTGTAAAAGATGATCTGAGAGGTCCCACACTTGCTAACTAATTCTATTGCAGCCTGCAGCAGCTTCCTCTATGAGGGAGCTTTACAAGCAAACTCTGCCCTGGGCTAAGACCCCGAGAAGCAACAAACTTGGGTGAACATGGGCTGCTGTAAGCAAATGCCACATAAGCCCAGGCAGGGGACACCCATGGACCCTTGGCCTCAGTTAAGATGATTGGTCTCTTCCTTGAATTAATTATAATTAACACTAACAGTAGAGAAATTTCCACAACTTTTTCAGCTTTTCTTCTCAAAAGCCCCAAGAAGGAGATATTTCAAAATACAAGTGTTACGCTCTTCTTTGAGAGCACAAACAGACCAGAAGAGACTATGCCATACACAGGCTGCACACCTATTTTTTTTTAAAGAAAAAAATTAAAATATGCACTCACATTTCTTGACTCTCTCAGTGATGCCAGCCCCAGTGAGCACCCCACACATCCCCATGGCCACACAAACTTCTCCATGCCTGTAGAGCCAGAGTTCAGGTACAAAGGCCATCTCCCCTGCCCTTAGAGCACATGGGAAGAGACAAGCACATCTCACCTTGTTCCTCTCCCAGAACATTTCAACTTTACCTCTTAGGGGGAAAATTTCATCAGCTTGGGGACAACAAGTTCTGGGGTCCTCAGCCTTTACAACAAACACTGAATGCCTTTTAAGGTACTTGCCGTGTGTCATTCATTTGTAGTTTGAGGCTTTGTAATGTACATGAACAGACTTTGAGAAACATTTGAGAAATGCTGAACGTGTCAGCCTGATGACATAGCAGTGACTAACAGTGCTGGTAAGTTGCTGGAATTGTAATGCTGTTAACCTTTTGATTCAGTGTGTTTACCCCAGTTTGTTTTATCTTGCCGTGTAAATGGCCTTGCTGGCATCGAGACATTAATAAATGTTGTTGTCCTTTCTCACAGAACGCACTCCTACCTGCACCAACCACAGGCAGCGTATTCCAGACATACCAGAATTAAATGTAAGACTCTGGAGAACATTTTTATTGACTTAAAAGAAAAGCCGTGTAAATCACAATTATTAAGATGATAGATAGTGTGCCTACACATAGGGAAAGTAAATGATCCAGACACAATCGGAGGCGTCCATTCTGATGCTACATCTATGATGGACAAACATTTCTTAAACCACTGGGAAACAGTATAAAATAAAAGATGAAGATAATGATTTCCATCAAGCCTGTCCAAGAGAGATTAGCAGAGACATGTATGCACAGTAAACAGAAATCCTTTAGTTTATTCAAAGAAGACAGGACTAAAAACAGCTGAGTAGTGAAAGAAACACAAGGAACCATGAACTCATGGCACTGGTAGCTAATGTATCTGAAAGCTTGGTGCTCCTTGAGTAAACAAGAAACAAGGCATTAGGGGTCCACAGTAAAAAGCCTTCTCTTATTTGAGACGATCCAAGTTTAGTTCCAAGCACCCATGTTGGACAGCTCACAACCACTTGTAATCACAGCTCTAGTGAATTCAACCTCTGCTTGTGGCCAGTCACACGGAAGCACATATAAGTGTAAAAACAGAAAGAAAGAATGAATGGAAAAGATTAAGATGGCATTCAGACAAACACCAGGGAAATAACATGGACCATTAAGTATTTACTGTGCAAACACAAGGACCCATGTTCAGTCTCTAGAATGGATGTTTAAAAGCCAGGCATGGAGGGTGGTGATTACAATCCCAGTGCTTGGAAGAAAGGAGCAGGGGGCTCTTGGGGCTCGCTGGTCAGCCAGCCTAGCCTACCTGGTAAGCTTCAAGGCTGTTAGACCCTGTTTCAGAACACAAGGTAAAGAACCTGATGAAAGACACTTAAGATTGTCCTGTGGTCGGTACACACACACACACACACACACACACATAAGAGCACACACACAAAAAACATAGATGAAAAAAATGGCTTAAAAATAAAGGCAGATGACAACCAAAGGAGAAAAAAGGAGAAGAAATCAAATACTTTTTAAAGAATTTTTTCACATCAAATTTGCAAATTTTATTTATTCAATAACTAGTAAACCTAGCTGACTGAAGGTTACATTGATGTCAGGACATTGTACATAATATAACATAAACCCACACGGAGAACTAAAGTGCGGTATCTGTGCTTGGGCTCAGTCTGTGTCTCAGCCATCCAGCTCTGTAATATCGAACCTTTCCACATCTCGGTTCCATGCTTTTAGCAAATTTTTTTTCTGCATTAGTGGTGGTTCTCAAACTTTAGACACTCCCAGGATGCTTGAGGAAAATGCATGTTTCCAAACCCCAAGTCCAGACACTGGACGGGAAACAGGAAGGTGCAAGGACCTGAGATTAGTAATGGGCCAGTCGGGAAGTGCTCAGTTAAGATAGAGACTGCCATTGATTGTATGAGCTATAGTTATATCAAACATAAATTTTAACATATAAAATTTTCTCATAGTGACATATTAGAAATTTGACATAATACGTGTTGGTGTAAAAACTTATGCTGAGGCCCAGGATGTCCAAAAACTCCTTTTGTAGCCCAGGCTGGCTTCAAATTCTTTTCAACCCTCATGCCTCAGCTTCCTAAGTGTTGAGATTACAGGCATGGGCCACCACAATTGAAAATCAAATGTTTTAGAATATAAAGTTAAAAGGATTACCTAACCCAGTTTCTCTAAACGGACAACATAAAACATAGAGTTGAAGAAAATTGTTGAATGTCGTATCACCAACTGGGTGACCCAGAAGATACTTTGCTTTTTTCCTTTCATTAATTTGATCTAAAGGAAAAGATTCAAAGATTTTAGTATTTTCAAACAGATTCAGGTAAATCAAGGATGGGTCCCTTTAGTGGAGCCCTTTGCTTCATGAAAAAAAAAACATGTTGGAACTTGAACTGTGAACAGTTAATGAATACAGTTATGACTTATAGCTCTATAATGTATCTTTTTCTTTATCTCAATAAATGATTTTTCACAATTTGAAACAATGGATGCAATAATGATACTACATATTCTGGGTATAAAATCTGAAATAAATTATGAAATTCCCTGACACTGTATTGGCTTAACTTTCACATGGGTATTCACCTTCTTTACTTCCTTCTTTCCTTCCTCCCTTCCTTCCTTCCTTCTTTCCTTCCTTCCTTCCTCCCTTCCTTCCTATCTTCCTTTGTTTGTTTGTTTCTTTATTTCTTTCCTTCTTCCTCTCTCTTTCTTTCTCTCTTTCTCTCTGTCTCTCTCTTTCTTTCTGCCTGTCTACCTGACTGTCTTTTTTTCCTTCCTTCCCTCCTTCCCTTCTTCCTTCTTTCTTTCTTTCCTTCCTTCTTTTTTTACTTTTTGAGACAGAATGTCAGGATATGACCCTGTTTAGATTTCACTCAAGATTTAGATCAGGCTGAACTTGAACTTGTGGCATAACCCCTGTTTATGGCTTCCTGAATGATAGGATTATAGTTGTGCACCATGACACATGACATATGAATTCCAGTTTTACCCAGTTTTGCAAAGCTACCCTCTCCACAAATAATGTTTTAAGTATACATTTTTTTCTGTTGCCATTGCTTTTTGACACAGGGTTTCGTACTGTAGTCCAGTCTGTCCTGGAACTCACTATGCAGCCAAGGTAAATCTCAATTTTAAGTCAATCCTCCTGCCTCAGACTTCTGAATATTGAGACTATAGCTGTGAGCCACCATCTCCAGCTAGTATTTCTCATACAATATGATACTTCTGATAAATTAATTTTGGATGTGCTACAAAGAAGAGAATAAGAATACAAACTGACAACAATTGAGGTATACAGAAGTAGCTCCTTCACCCCATCTCATTCCTGGAGATAGCTTACTTCTAGTCATCTAGTAATTGAAAGCATTAAGGGTGATGTCTCTGTCAATCTCCTGAAATTTATCTCTTGTTTTCAAATGTCCAGGGATCACACCAGCAGTCAAACAGGAGGAAAGGAGAATCTGGGACCCACACAGTTGTTCCTTTTGTTGGGAAAGCACAAGGCTTCCCAGAAACACACCCTTCCCCAGTCAGACATGCATCTCATTGACCAAAACTCTGCCACACCTTCACTCCATTAGCCAAGGAAATTGGGGCTTAGGTGTCACAGAAGCTTCTGCAAGGGAGATCATCAAAGGGGAGGACAGGAGTGGGTATGCTGAGACCCAGGACCCTCTGCTGTCACTGCAGTGTGACCTGAGGTCTGGCTGAGTCTCCTGTACAAATCCAGCTGGAGGCAATCCCCAGGCCTTTTATCTTTTCTGCTAAGATCCCTCCAGGCTGCTGTTTTGCCCTCCTCTTCCTTCTTGTGACACAGAGTGACTGTATTCCCAGGAGACCAGACATAACCACAGTGCTGGCCCTTGAGACATGATTGGAACATCCCTGAGATTATAGCCTTTGTTAGTGGACAGGCTCACCCCGTAACCTTTTCTACTTTGGCTGAACATGACTTTGGGGATGGGAAGATAGATCAGCAGGTAATACAACTAGCATTCAAGCATGAGGATCAGATTTTGCTTCCCCAAAACCATGTGAAAATAACTGGGCAGCCACTTGTAACTCAGTAATGAGAGTCAAAGACAGCTGTAACAACAACAACAACAACAACAACAACCTGGAATTGGTAAACTCTAGGCCTTGCAAGAGTCCTTGTCTCAGTAAACACAATAGAAGACAGTCTAGGAAGATACCTGATGTCACGTTCAAGCCATGACAAGTACTTGTACGCATTACAAATGTATTCCCTGTACACACGTGTGCACCACACATAGATGGGTGTGCACACAGGAGTGCATATGCTTGCATCTTCAAAGTGTGACAAAGTATGTCTTAATTCTTGTCATTTTTAACCATTAACTTTAAAAAAAAATACATTTATTTATTGTCTGAGAGAGGAGGTACACATCCCATTGCACCTGTGTGGAAGTCAGATAACAGCCTGTGAAGGTCAGTTGTCTCCTTCTGCCATGTAGATTTTAGGGATCAAGCTCAGGTTGCCAGGGTTGGCATTAAGCACACTTACCTACTCAGCCATCTTACCAGCACCCAGATAATTATTTTACATTGAACCGGAAAAGGATTGGAAACACCTCATGTTGACCTCAGAACTATCATACACCAAGACTTTTTAGGGAAGGCGATGCTGAGGTTTCACAGAAAGGAGGTGGGGCCTGCCGCATAGAAACTTGATTTGATGGCTATTTCCTGACCTGAGAAGGTATACTGGTGGCTACTGTCAACACAACAGAAAACTTTCTCCTTGAACTGGGTCTGATTTCGTCTGTGTGGAAGGGCTGTATGACTCATGGCTGCCTCTTCAGCCTGGCTTAGCTTGAAGGAGCCCCTGCACTGTGGCATGAATTGGATTTGCAAACAGTTGTCTTTAGTGTGCTCACTGGAGAAAAGCAAGATGCTTCCTAAGGGGGAACGCTAGACAAACAACTGCAGCTAAAGACATCACGGTGCCTAAATGCTTCCAGATTTGAGACCAGTTTCCCACCCTACTCCCCACAGTTCTCACTTTAAAGTATGAGTGGGAAGGATGCTCTGGAAAAGAGTTCCTCAGACTCCGTGGCTGGCCTTTTCACCCTAGTAAGGCTAAGCTAGAGTTCACCGGGTAAACACAGTCAGATAAGTAAGCTCAGTCTATTCCCTGGAGTCTATCAACACACACTCTTCAGAAAGGAGGAGGACCATCTGAGGAAAAGAAGGCTCAGTTAGTAGAACATCTTGAGGGGGCTGTTTTTCTCTTAGGAAATTAGTAAGACTGCAAGTAGACTGGTGGATAGGGGAGCTGCATAAAGGAGGAACTTCAAGACACAAGTTGGAATAGCAGGCAGCAATTATCTGCACCACAGAGCTAACTGCTTTGTTTCCCACCTTGGTGCACTCTGGGAGACCTCCATGTTTTGATTTGTTTGATGTTTATGCCTACAAAAAACCAAAAACCAAAAACCAAAAACCAACAACAAAAATTCATCCCTTTTCCTCTCCACCTGACCAGCCCTTGTCTCTTATAACTCCCTGAACAAAGGATGCGGGGTTTGTTTGAGGCAAAACCACATGTATTTCAACCAAATCAATAAAGACAAGAAATTAAAGTCAGGTATTTCACATTGTTGTTTTCTGGCTGGCCCCATAAGACCTGGCATTTTTGCTCATTTCTTTCGGGCCTGGGCAGATGGCCCCTCGAGTCATGGAGATTTAGCTGGGATCAAGTCTGGTTACTGTTCACTTCCCAGACCTTTAAGTTTGACCACTGTATTCTGTGTCTTGAACGTTTGCTCACAAAAGTTGGGTTAGGCAGTGATGGCACTTGGGATGCTGGCTAGCAAGTGAAGGGAATTCTGTCTTTGGAGATGTGTGCAGCAAATCACAACTCAGGGGACAGCTAGTGAGGACACTCACCTCCTTGCTTTTCTGCCTTGGGCCTCAGATAACAACAGGATGTGGCTTTTGAACATATGTAAGTTCCTTCAAGTGGCCTCTTTCAGTTTCATTCTGCTTTGGGCACTACAAAATACAATCCACAGTTTTAAAGTCATCTACTTTTCTTGCCATTAATATATTTTTTGTTATAGTTTTAACCATGTCAGAACCACATTGTACTCAGGCACCTGAGTCCATGTCCACATATGTTTAATCAGTTCTCTATACAACTAAAATGAGATGGTTATGAAGAATTCAGATAATCATGAGCACAAAAGAAGTTTGTTTTCTGTAACTATGAAGATTGACAGTGTTTCCCTCTGTTGCGCTGTTGCTCCAGCATCCGTGTGACTGCACTTTCTGGTAACCAATGATTTTAGCCATCAGGACCCAAAGGGTATCAAAACTCACACATAGATCCTGGTGAAGATACAAGATTAATTAGCTCTAGATGCAGGCTCAGGTATAAAGATACATGTACACTTTAGTTAGAAACAGAAGTGTGAGAGTCAGGGGGCGCAGAAGGGACTGGATTGCAATTTTCTGTTTCTGTAGTGTCTTTTTCTCTTCATTTCTCCTCTGTCCTCTCCTGGCTGCTCTGTCTGCTTCTTACTGCTCATCTAGCATACATCACCTTGTGCCTCTTCACTTCCTCCTTGCCTACACTCCCAGAACCCCAAGACATAGCATGAAGAGGGAACCAAAGAACCATGTGGTGTGGGGGCCGAGGAATGCTGTAGAGTTTTTTAAATTTCAAGCTTAGGGAGCTGAAAAGGTTAGTGGTTAAGAGTGCTTCTGTTCTTGGAGAGCCCTGGAGTTCTACTCTGAGGATCCCCATCAGGCAATCTTACAACTCTCCATAGCCCCAGCTTCAGTGAATTGGATGCCTTCTTCTAGCCTCCAAAGCCACCCACAATCATGAGTACCGACATACTCACACACACACACACACACACACACACACACACACACACACAAATAATCTTTAAGTATTTAAGAATAAATAAAAAAATGTTAAGTTTTGAGCAGTCCTTGCACTTACACGTGATAAAGAGAATGTTTCCATTTCAGTTGACACCATCCTAAAAAGCCAAAGGTCCTTTCCTAGTTTTTCCTCATAACAAAGAATTTCTTAGATGGTAGACACTACTGTTAAGCTGGCTGAACAAATACCTTGAAAGAGAAGTCATTCCACGTTGCACATCAAGGATTCCATTCAAAGCATATTTGCTGAATGCCCGGTAGACATCTGCATCTTGTTTATTTGCAGAAAATTCATTGTGAGTTCGAATTGTGAGCCTGAACTGTACTTAGCATTGAGACCCCAAAGGTCACTGGGTTCCTACTCAAGAACCTGCTGCCCACTCGAGGAGAAAGTGTAAACAGATCAAGCTCAGCCAGACATGGTGGTGCAGGCCTTTAATCCTAGTGCTCAGGAGACAGACGCAGGTGGATCTCTGTTATTTCTCGTCTACATAGAAAGTTCCAGGCCAGCCAGAGCTACGTAATGGGACCCTGTCTCAGAAAAAAACATAGATTAATTTCAGGGCGCTAGAAGAAGGTTCCCAGTTGTAGAGAGCTGTGATATTAAACAGTGATACAAGCCAGTATCTCTCCCTTAAGGGAATCGAAGGCCTCCTGGAAATTTGGCATGAAAACAAAGTTTGTATAAATCCCAAGGTTTTTCTACAACTCTACTGCACAATTGGAAACATTTTCCCACAGAATAGCTTTTCAAAATGTTCAGTGTATGACCTGGAGTCAGAAAACTCTGTATCGTGTCTGTGTTTTGACAACTGGAGTTTACATTTTCAAGGTAATCCTGCTTCTTTTGCAATTTTCCTCTTGCTGTTCATGGTTTTCTTCTTGCAATAATTTGCTGAATCTGAGTTTGACACTACCTCCGGACCAGAAATATCCCTGTCTTTCTATGTGGCATATCCTGTCTTCTCAGGCTGCTCTGGGTTCTACTTCCTCTTCCTGGATTCCTGTTGAGAGAACTGTAGCATGTAGCACAGTCAATGTGTGTTCTCAGATGATCTGCTTGGGTAGTCTCAGGTGTTGAAGAGGACCGAGTTACTTTCAGCATCTGCTCACTCATTGGTTAGTTTAGAATAAGGAATGTCTCTGCATGTCTTCTATTTACTAAATATTTATTAGCCACCCACTCTGCATAATAGAATCACAGTTCACATGCCTGTGGTAATACCAGGTGACATGGAAAGACAAGCATAAAATACTTGTTTGTAACCATGATAAAACTACAGGGGACAAATACAGGTTTCTGTGAACACATGTCCAAGGAACCGACTTTGAATGATAAGCCAAGGCCAGGAAAGGCTTTCTGGGGGGGTCATATCTTCGCTGAGCTTGGAAGAGTAAGCAGAATGTGCCTTCAGATGGAACACAGACCCTGGGCCTGCAGGGAGCGTGAAGGTGCAGGACAGCTCTGGGCTAGCAGGTCCCCTGCAAAGACAGCAGAGAAGGATGAAAGGAAAGTGTATCCGCTGTGCCTGAGCTCAGGTACCCAATTTCTGACTTGCAGACCTGGCTTCACACTCTATCAGTTAAAATGTGTTTTGTTTGCATTTGTGTGGTCCCCAAATAGAAGAAAGTCTATAGATTAGGATATAAGAGATTATTAGGATATAGTCTATAGATTAGGATATTGTTTTGTGTATCTACAACAAAAGAAAAAGTCTGAAATACTCTAGTGTTAGAACAGGTCTCAGATCAATTCAGGTCCAGCCTCAGCCTATATTTTGCCCATTCCCCATACCCCATTTCATATCCCCCATTCCACATCCCCCATTCCATATCCCCCATTCCACATCCTCCATTCCACATCCCCCAATCC
>NW_022196906.1:7435962-7438390 GCF_008632895.1 Mastomys coucha
ACATCCCCCATTCCCCACCCCACCATTCCACATTCCTCATTTCCCATCTGTGGTTTTCCCCTCCTCTCATCCAGAAAAGGCTGGCCCGGGACACAGACACCCATTCAGGCAGGAGGAAGAGGGAAATGTACTGTGCTGGGTCCATTTTCAGAAAAGCTCAGAGTCCCAAGAATCCCTGGTGAATATCTTCCTGTTCCTCCCTGGCCTGAGTACAGGCCAAGCAATAAAGAACTAGAGAGAAGTAGCAGCGAGTGGAGAGGGGCTTCAGGGACACAAATGACATTTGATTCCACTTTCCTGCTTCCTCACTTCAGACAAGGACTCAGCTTTCACATCCGCAAGGGGAACGGAGCAGAAGGCTGCGGCTGGAGGACCTCTACCTCAGAGGTACCAAGGCATCACTTAGCCTTCATTCACCACAGTCTGGTCAGGTAGAGCTGGCTAGTCCATCTCACTCTCTCCTGAACACAGTGAGGAGACACGGAGCACCTTGATGGAGGCACATCTGTTTTTGACTGAGGCCTCAGTTTATCTTTTAAGACACATTTCCTGGGTTTTGCAGGGTTTCAGCACGATACTGTCTTGGCTGTCTGCTCTGGGCTTACACTTCTTTGTAATTCTCCTTCGACAACCTCACTTGTTTTGAGATGTGTAAAATTAGAATCAAATGCAGGTGTCTGGGTTGCTTTGATTTTTACTTTTTAGAGATTTTTTTTTTTAAACTTGGGGCAACTTAATGCCAGAACAACAAACATCTGTCAGGGTTTTCAACACAGTTTGGCTGAGAACACACCTAGAGTTTAGGAAGGAATTAGCCCCAGAGATTTGACTGCACTTACTGACCTTCTGCCCCTCTAGAGAGAGCCATGGCTGTCTAATGTGTCTAAAGGAACCCAAATGCATTCCTTTGCTCTCCCCCGCACCCCGAGGCCCTTCCACTTCCTTCCTATAGCTTTTTTTAGAAACAAGTGTGTTTTTCTCACGTCCGGCAACAAAGGATGTTTTGTGCTGCTACTGAAGTTGTGCGTGCGTATATGTGTGTGTGTGTGTGTGTGTGTGTGTGTGTGTGTACACGCATGTGTGTGTCTTACTTCAGAACTCCTTCTAGAAAGTGCTATCCATATCCACATAGAGTTAGTAGAACTTTATCTCCAGTGAAAGTCTCTGATGACTATTCTTGTCTTTGTGTGGCTTTGTCACAAGTGAACTTCAAATCTTTTTTTGTAGGTTTTGAAGTAATCTAAATACAACCTAAATTGAAATTAACCCAGAATTCCTACATAAGTTTTTATCCCGTAAAAACAATGTCTTAAGAAATTCTCTCAATATATTACATTAATCCTAATATGTCTGTTCTGTACGTATGCTGTTTGCTTGTTTGTTTGTTTGTTTGTTTGTTTGTTTGTAGAAAGATTTTATGTGGCTCAGGCTGGCCTCAGACTTGCTAAGGATGACCTGCACCTTCTGATCCTCCTGCCTCATCTCTTTGCCACCATCATGCCCATTTTCCATGCCTCTCAAAGATTGTCATCCATTCCTTGAATATCCTGTGTAATGAACACTATGGGTCGAGAGAGCCAGGATGAGCAAACAGAAGTGCTGGTGGCATTCACAGAGAAAAACTGCCCACCTCAGCACAGCATCCCACGTAGCCATTAGGTACCTCCTGGCATTACACGTTTCCATGCCATTGTAACTCAGCCAGCAATGAAACAGGATTATGTAAACAAAGTTGTTAGGCAACTGAGAGGTACACCACAGACCCTGCAGGAGGACTGACCTCATTGTCAGACAATGTAAGTCCTTTAAGACATATGCTTAGGGGTCTTAATTTTTTGGAAAAAAAAATGAGATCTATACCCCAGGCTTTCTCTCTCAATGGACAAAAAGTTAGTATGAAATGAGCCCTGAAGCCTTCAGGAACATTTTGGGTTTGGTGTCCTGTACTACCTGAAACACCCATCCCAACCCTGCCCAGTCCAATCAAGATATTTGGAAGAGATAGCACTTAACTGAACACCAACTTGCCATCCCTTTGGCTGTTTCATAAACAAAATAATATTGGAGACCTGCTTTTAGGAAATGACAAGCCCTACAGTCTAGATATGGAGATATCTCATCTGTGTGGATTCATAATTCCTCTTTTACTGGTAGGAAGGAAGGGGGCTTTTAATCTGAGATCAATTTGATTTCTAAATTCTTTAGTATTTGGCATTTTAAGTCAGCATAACTCATATGGCTTCCAATATTTTATCTTAGCATTGATTTTTTTTCTTTTCCTTTTTTTTTTCTCTTAACTCTACAAATCAAAAGATTTAGAAAATCAAAGCCAGCTTTTCTTGAATTGTCTCAGAAACAAGTGGAAGCTGCGGAGTGGATGTGGACGAACTGGTTGGAAGCTGCAGAGTGGATATGGACGAACTGGTTG
>NW_022196906.1:7438916-7459921 GCF_008632895.1 Mastomys coucha
ACAGAGATGGGGGACAGAGAGACCACACACACACACACACACCTGGGTGTGTCTGGTTAGGTCAGAGGCTAACTTATATGCATCTTGGGAGTAGAACTTGGGTCTTTGAGCTTGGCAATATATGCAAGGAGGCACAGTAAAGGAATTGCTGAGATGAACACTCCATGGTATGTTTAAGGGGAAGGTTTTTATTGTGAATAATATTGTGACTAAGAGAGAAAAAATATCTAGAGCTCTCTGGAAGAGCCCAGAGCAGAGGGGGAAAAAGCAGATTTGTCCAGGGCTACCTGTTAGAGGAGGGAGAACAGAGGCAGGAAAACCTTGTCCATGTAAAGAGAACAAATAGGTATCAGGAAGCAGGAAAACATGTAGGGTGAGATGGCCTACTGCAGAAATGTACAGCAGGTACTTGTGTGTAGGGTCTGAGGGAGGTTGAAGGGCTTCAGTTTTGCTATGCAGTCACAGGTATATGTCAATGGAGCCATAGGTCCCCAATAGCGGGTGACTCCATCTGGTAGGTGGGAGCTGCCAGATTCGAATATATGAGCTGATGAGGCCATTCTTATTCTAACCACCACACTGGCTTTTATATAATCACTGGGAAATTCTCCTACACTCAGCTTAAGCTCATTTCTGGATATATGGACTATCTGAGACCTAATAGGCAGTCAGCAAGTGCTGCTACATGCTGAGACTTCTCATGGCCCTGGACAGGTTACAAAAGTATATGATATAGAAACTCAGGTTTTTATATCATTAGCCTAAATTGGACCACACCATAAGCAAGGCAAGCTTGTGCACAGGTTTGTTAGAGAAATGATGATGATGATGATGATGATGATGATGAGGAGGAGGAGGAGGAGGAGGAGGAGGAGGAGGAGGAGGAGGAGGATGAAGAGGAGGAGAAAGAAGACAAGGAGAAAGATAGTTGTCTTGTAGGTTGTGTAACATGCAGAAAGTATGATTGGCAGAGAACATGCCAATGGCAGGCTGCCTGCGTTTCATTCAGCTGCACTGTCTACGGCAGCAATGACCCTGAGATAGCCAGGTATGGTTGTTCTGTGTGTCAGCCTCTCCTCTGCGGGTAGCTGTTGCTGAGGAAGGGCAATGTGGCCAAGCCAACTGAGAGGTTCATGGTTCCAGAGGCTTGGAGTCCAGAATGGCAGAGCAGAGCTCAGCAGGTAGGCTTGGCAGCAGGAACAGGGTCCTGAGAGCTCACAGCCTGAAATCACAAAGCAGACAACACACTCAAAATGCCCTGAGTCTTTAAACTCTCAAACGCTACCATTAATGACAAATTCCCTCCATCAAGGGCCCATCTCTTAAACTTCCTGAAATAGAATCACTGACTGGAGACTAAGTGTTCAAAACCAAGGCTAGAAGGGACATTGTCACTCAAACTACTTTATTCCTCTCCCTGGTCCTTACAGGTTCATGGGTATATCACATGGGACAATGACCATGACATTGGTCCTCCCCTCCTGTCTCCTACGGCTAGTATGTGCATAAAATGAGTTAAGACATTGAAAGAACTCGAAACTGTGAGTCACATAAAAGTCCTCTTTCCAGCTGTGTGCAGCCTGCAAAATATTGCAATAGACAAAGGAGTTGATGTAGATACTCAAGTCAATACATTGGGTATCTTCAGTGCCCAGTAAATAACGGTTCACTTCTTTATCTACCATGTTCTATCTGTGTATGAGGTGATTGTGGTTGAGAGGAGAGAATAGGGGAAAGGAAGAAAGATGGGAGGGAAACAAGGAAGAGAGAAAAAGAGAATATACTTCCAAATAACATAAAGAATGTCAATTTCTTTTGGACAAAGTACATAGAAGAATAAAAACGAACCAGACTATAGAGGAGTTCTCTTGTCACTCTATCTGTGCTCAAACCATAAAGGAGTTCTCTTGTCACTCTATCTGTGCTCAAACCATAGAGGAGTTCTCTTGTCACTCTATCTGTGCTCAAACCATAGAGGAGTTCTCTTGTCACTCTATCTGTGCTCAAAATAACTTTTGGTTATGTTTGCTCAGGGTTTTAGTTCAGAGAACTGATTTTGTTAGGTTTTGTTTTATTTTCATTTGGTATTTTTATGTGGTTTGTTTGTTTGTTTGTTTAGTTATTTTTTTGTTGTTGTGAGTTGTTCTTTGAGCCAGGTTCTCACTGTGTAGTCCCAGATATTATAGATCTCACTGTTTAGCATAGGCATCCTCATGCCTCAGTCTCTTGAATGGTGGGAGTAGAGGCATAAACTGCCATATTCTGCTAACTAAGGGTTTGTTTGGTTGGTAGTAACAAGATTCTTTCTTTCCACCCAACTTTCTGTAACATTTCATCATAGGTAGGACTTTTAACGCTTCCTAAGATGGTTGAGGTTCAAAGGGGATTGTTATCACATAAACCCAGCTAGCTAACCCATGCGGCACCTCAAAGAAACAAACAAAACCAACTGTGGCCACAGCAAGTACTTGAAGGAAGTTCAGAAATGGAACCCTCACCCTGCTCTAAAAGAATCCTGTGTATCCCTTCTATTTTTAGTAAAAGAGAAATAAATAGTTTGGGGGACACTGTTTTCACTGGGTAATGTAAGCCTTGGGGTTTTTGGTAAGACCAGAGATTGGACAGACACAGGGTTTAAGTTAGGACCAGTCAGTCCTACATGTAATTTGTAAAGAGGACTTTATTGATAGTGACAGAAGATTGTTTACACTCTGGGATCTGTCTTATTATGCTTTATTCTCCCTTCAGCTCTAGCATTCCACAAGCTGGCCAGAGCCATAGTCCCAGGAGATGATTCCAGCTAGGTCAGAGCTCCTTCTTGAATATACTTCCCATAGGAATCACTTAGTTGTAGAAATCCCCCTTTAAGGAGAGATATTGAAAGAAAGGGTATGGAAACCTGAAGATGTATCCCAGTGGCTGAAGCCTTGCTTATCATTCATGAGACCTTGATTTCAAACTCCTTCCCCACAAAAATAATAGTAACAACAATAGTAAAAACAATTTCAAAAAATAGATATGGGTGTGGTGACACATACCAGTAATCCCAACACTTGGGAGGTTTCGGCAAGTGAGCCACCAATTCAATCAATTCAGTGTGATCATGAGACTTTGTCTCAAAATGAACAAACATAGGGCATAACTAAAAAAGGAAAGGGTTCTGTGATAGCACACACACAAAAAAAAGACTCTTGGGTCTAGATGAAGAGAGATACAATTATCGTGCCAGTCCTAGAGCATCCTTTAGTGTGGAATTCTGTGTGAAGACAGCCTTGCAGAGAAGTTGAACACCTTGTCATTGAAAATGTGTCACCACTTTACACAGAAGATAAAGTAACAGTTGGCTTCTCTTGTTCTGTGGTCCAAAAGCTGGTTACATGATACTAATTCCACTCATTCCATTAACACCAATGAGCTCGTGCGACTCACCAAGTGCTCTCAGCGGTGCTGGATATTCATACAGCAATGAGAACCCGTCTGTCTGCCAGGCCTGGAGAACAGAAGATACACAAGCCAGGGCTAGAGAGATGGCTCAGTAAAGTGCCTGCCATACAAACATGGGAACCTGAATTTGCACCCCTCATAGTCACAAACAGAAGGTATATATGGTGACTTGTCCCTATGATCCTGGCACTGGAAAGGCAGACAGGAGCCTCCCAGGAGTTTACTAGCCAGCACAAGTCAGTCAGTGGGAACTTATCTCAAAAAATAAAGTAGAAAGCAATAAAGAAGACACCTGAGATTGACATCTGGCCTCAATGCACAAGTGAATACACACACACTTGCACACCCACACACCACCCCCACTCCACCTCACCCCCTGACACACACATGCACACACGCACACACATGCATGTCTGCATGCATAAATAAAACAGGTAATATATAAAAATAATAAACAAACAAATAAATACACAAATTACCAAACATTCACTGTGTTGTATAAGGGGCAGGACACAGGATGAGCCCTGGGACCATTTAGGAAAGGAGTGAGTTCTCAGGTAGGAAACAGGCCTGTGCAGAGGCCTCTGTGTCAGGGCGTCTTTGTCAGCCAGCAGAGGGCCTTGACTGATGGGCTGACTGTGGTGGAAGATGAAGTGGGGAGGGTGAAAGATGGCAGGACTTTGTAGAGCCTGGGAAACATTCTCTCTTGTGCTAAGTAAGACAGGAAGCAATTAAAAGTGTTTTGAATAGAAGCAGAATAAGATCTGTGTTACATTTTTAAGGGATTACTTGGGGTCCTGCAATAGAGTAAGAGTTTGTTGCAGTATCTGAGTTGAAAATTAATGGCTGCTTGGAGCAAAATCGGCTTGATAGGAGTTGAGAAGTGAGCCATGGCTGTATTTCCAACACAGAACCCATAGGATTGCCTAGGAGTTAGCTATATAGTGTCAAAAATGCAGAATTAAGAAAAGCTCAAACCTTGTGGCCTGCTGAGGCATAGTTGCCATTTGTTAAGCTGAAGAATGTCCCTGGAGAATGTTTGGTGTCTGGGAATACAAGAGGGAAGATTGGGAATTTCATTTTGAACAAGAGTTTGAACTGTCTATTAGTAATTCAAGTGTTGATGTCATGTAGATAGATATAAAGAAATATAAGCTGCCATCCAAGGGCAAAGTCTGACTGGAAGTCTACATTTGAGCACATAAGGGTATAAGAATTAGCAGAAACAGCAAGAGGCACTGGGGCTAAAAAGAGGCATTGGGGCTAGGCAGTGATGCTCTCTGAGGTACAAATGTCAGGAAGACAAAATAGAGCTAGCAAGAGGGACAGGAAGAGTATCCAGTAAGAGAGAACACAAGGGAGGTGCTTCAATAGGCCACTGCAAAGGCAAGTCAAGGAGAGAGAATTCACCTATGCCAGTGTTGCGAGGGAACTAAGCAAGCTGTGATCTGACTGTTGACACATGAGAGTGACAGGCCTTTAGTGGCTTTCCATCCATCAGTGACAGGATGGATGGTAAGCTAATGCCATGGAAACAAATAACCCTGAGATCCTAATCTGTGGTGTTTTCCAAGTTCATAATGTCAACACACACATCACAGTAGATTTCAAGCCACTGTTGGCTGGAACAATTCCAAAATCTTCAGCAACTGGCTCTCATACTCCACCTCCAGCACACAGTGCCTTGGTGAGCTCCCCAGGTGGACTGCTGGGCACTGAGTGAACTTATAAGGGGTGAAAGAGGGGGACTGGGACAGTGGTGGTTAGCTCTCTGCCTACCTAATCTGAATGAGCCCTGCATTCATTCATTCAGCAGCATAAAATGGCCATGGTGATGAAAGAAAAGATGTGGAGGCAGTAAGTAGAGATGTTTTTAAGGAGTTATACTCTGCAGCAATGAAATATCAACTGAATAATGATGTATGGTCATGAGATTGAGAGAGACAGACAGAGACAGACACACAGAGAGAAAAGCAGACACACAGACAGAGAGAGCGAATGAGAGAGAGGATATCCAGGTATGGTGTCACATACTTGGAGTTCCAGTACTTGTGAAGCTGAAACAGGAGGATAACTATGAATTTGAGGGCAATTTGAGCTACATAGGGAAACAAACAATATACAGTATCATATTATTTGTGTGCAGAGAGTGACGGTGCTTTACAAGATGAAGAATGGGGAAAAGAAGGGAATTGCTGCTGGGAGGATGTGCAATAGGAGAAGGGGGAGTTTGAATGCACAGGGAGAGATGCTTTGTCTCAGATAAGGCGTCAGGCACCGGCACACTCTAATAGAAACGTAGTGAGAGCAACAGATATAATTTGATCTGTGGTGCTTTTTGTCTTGTTTTTCTCTCAGAAAGGGACTCAGTCTGATCTTGAACTCTGTGTAACCATGAGAGTTGTTTTAAATGGTCAATTTGATACAACCTGGAGTCACTTAGAAAGAGTCTCAATCAGGGATTGTCTGGATCAAGTTGGCCTGTGAAGGAATCTGTGGATTGTCTTGATAACATTCATTGATGTGGAAAGACCCAAGTCCACCATCGGTGGCACGATTCCCTGGTCTGTATGAGAGTAGAGAAAGTGAAGTAAACATGAGTAGCAAGTGTGTTTCATTTCTCTCTGCCCTCAGCTTTGGATATGGTAAGCTCAGCTGTTTCAAGATAGATTGCAGACTAGAGGTGTGAGCTAAAATAAACCCTGCCTTCCCAAAGATGCTTTTTTAATCAGGATATTTTTTGCATAGTAGCAGAAATAAAACTAGGATACAAGAATGACTTGGAATTCCTCAGCTATCTCCAAGTGCTACAATTACAGGACTATGCCGCCATACCTACCTTCTATATACTTTAGTTAAGTTTGTAAACAATCACATTAAAAGACCAAGGCAAGGGAGTTGGCTCACTGAGTAAAGGTGCTGGTCATCAAGCCTTATGACCAGAGTTCAACCCTGAAACCCATATACAGAAAGGGAACTGATTCAAAGTTATCCTTTGATCTCCACATGCACACAGTGATGCAGGTGTATACTCCCTACACATACTCTCTCTCTCTCTACACACACACACACACACATACACACATACAGATGCACAAACACTCCGTACACACACATACAACCTACACACACACACACACTCCCTACACACATACCCTACATACACACACACACACACACACACAAACACACTCCCTACACACCCACACACCCTACATACACACGAACATACACACACTGCTCCCCACACTCCCTACACACACAGGCGCACACACACACAAACACACACACACACATACATACACTTCAAGAAAGAGAGAAAGAAACATTTAATAAATGGAATATTTTTTAAAAAGATCAAAAGTAGAGAGTTAATTTAGAGATTTTATTTAACCCACTACTTATAGATTAAAACATGCTGTGGCTACAAAGCATGCAGTAATAGAAGATTCTCTATTCATCATTTTATTCAAGTTCTAAACCTACTACATTTTTCACAGACACACAGTATCACAACTTGGGCTAACTCAAATTTCCAGTATCCTCTTGTATCGAGTCTCCAAAAAAACAAAGACAAGTATAGGCAGTGTTTTAGTCAAGTGTGTTGGTAGGAGGCTGTTGGGGGGTTCATGTCTCTATTTTCTTAGTGAAATGGGCATCAAGTTCATCAAGCAACAGAGAACAAAACCTGAGAAGGAGAAGATGCTGGAGGCTTGAGGAGAACCCATGATATGATAGTTGCGGGGCAGGATGATGCAGCCAACAGAAACAAGTGCTAGGCCTAGTGTAAGACCAATGGTTCGCTTGAAGTAACTGGTCAGAATATAAAATGAGGTTGAGCATTCTGTGTGTGAGATTTTCTTTAGCCACTTCTGGCTGTCATGACAGGGGCAGCAGGGACCTGTAGTGTGGACAAAGCTGGGTTTATAGGATGAGATTAATCTGTGGTCCAGTGAAAACCAAACAAATATCAACAAGAGGAAGCCCCTTCCTGGTGGGAAGTGTGAGTTTGTCCTTTCTCACATAGGTTTTCTGCAAGTTTGTTGAGAGAGTATGAGATGCTAAGTAAGGGCTTTAGGAAGTCTTTAAAAACATAGCAACCTTGTTTCTTAGGCCACAACTTCCACCTTAGAACTCTACTCAGCAACTTCTGCAATTCCTTCTCCCAGGTCCGTATGCGAAGCTGTATTTGGCCCCCTCTTTCTCTCTCCTCACAAGTCAAACACTGATTAATTACTTTGGCATGCTCTAAATCTGATCTATAAAGTAGATATACAGAGCTGATGTCCCACTTGGTGAAGCTCAGAAGATGTTAATGAAGGCTTTCTGCTCTGCCTGTAACCTGAAGCTGCCCGTCAACAGAATAAATCAGAGGGTTTCTAGCCACACACTGAGGTCCTTATGTAAGGAGGATCACACGCAGTTTTTGTCTGCAGAATTCCTCTCTGTATAATTATTCTTTTGATCGGGCTACACATGAAAAGAAAAGAGGCCGGGTATAAATCATGCCCTTGTCTCACTGGAGTTAAAAACTGAGACAGGACAGGGAGTCTGTGAGGGTGGTGGTCTGAGGGCAGCAGTTCTTTGTGCTTAATAGACAACTTCTGAGCTTTTCCACAAGTGTCCTCAGGGCAGGTGATGTATGTCATGTTGGCCAATCCATGTGAAAAGCCGCAGTCCTGCACTTTTCATTACAGAGAGTTCAGTTGGAACCCTCTCTGCTGTACATGTGGGCCAAGTTCATTGCTTCCCATCAAATAATTGAGATATATTTGCCTCTATTTGAACTTTCAAATTCAGGGATTTCTCTCACTGGCTTTACACGAAAGGGACTGGGTGCTTAACTCACACTGTACCTCAGAACGTTTTTGGAATTAACAGCTCACAAAGGGACTTTTAAAGATATTTTTTTCATTTACTTTTTAACCATTTTATACATGAATGTAATAATATATTAGAACACATTCACTCCCATTATTGCCTCTTATCCCCCTACTACAACTTAACTCCTTCTTCCCTGGAAGTGTGTGTGTATGAGAGAGATGGGTGGTGTGGAAACCACTAAGCTTAATTATGTTTGCTTGCATGGAAAGGGGTTTATTCACGGGAGTATGGACAACTTACCATGGAGTGCAAGGCTGATGTAAAGGACTCTATCTTACCCAGTAACTACTAATATTTCCTCAACTAGGGGAACCTAAGGAACCCTTCTCCCATCTATGCTATGCTATTGATGAGTCTAATCTTGTATGGGTCATATACACGTGACACAGATTCTTGTGCTCACAAGTGCAATGGCCATACCATGTCCAGAAGGCAGCATCTCACAGCATTCTTACTCATCCTTGGACTCCTACATTGATTCCACCCCCTCTTCATCAGTGTTCCCTGAAATCTAGAAAGGATGGCATCCATGTCCTGGTAAGGACTCCACACTTAACATTTATTCTCAGAACCTTGACCAGTTATGTGTCTCTGCATTAACCACCACCCATTTTTTAAAATAGTTTTCTCTGATGAAGCCTGATAGCCATGGCAGCAAATGGCTATAAACAAAAGTAGGTAGAGGGCAGTTTGGCAAATGCCAATGGTAGGTCCTCACAAGGAGACTTTATAGTGGTATTCAGGAGGTAGAACATATTTCTTCTCTTCTCTGTCTCTATGACACCCTAGAGAATATCAATTACACCTGCCAAGTGTTTCTGTAGTATTTTGTACATGTCTAGGTCTGTCACACGATGTGAGTTCAAAACTTCAAGGTTTTGTGTATGATGTTCTCTGACCTTTAGACTTCAACATCACTTTATCAAGTCACAGCACTTAAAAACAGGGATAGAGCTGAGGACTGCCCAAGTTCATCCTGTACAAGAGCCACAGAGTATACTTCTATAAATTGAAAGGACCAGGACATTACTTTGTGAGAACACTGTTATATATGTCAGCCATTGTTGCTCAAACTGTGTTATAAGGCTCAGATGAGCAAACATCTGCCAAGAAAGTGAGGGGAGGGATGCTTTAAGGGGAGGGACACTTTATAAACTCATCACCTTTCTCGTAACCTCTGTCCTTGCATTTCTTGGGATGTGTTTACCTTTGAATCTCTTTCATGAATCTCTAGTACAGGGCCTGTATTGTATCTACTTTTTTCTATATCATACTTCATGGTATAGAGTACTATGTGGTCCATGACAAGCTATTGTAACTTCACAGACCATGAAGAGCCAAAAACTGGGTATGATAGTGAGTTAAGTTGAGGACAGAAACAGTTCAAGTCAGGTCAGAATGCAATAAACCTACAGATGCCAAAGTCAGCTCACGTTAATGCAATCCATTCTGAGTGCAACCTCAGTGTGAGAAGCCATAGAATGGGATTTACAAAAAGGAGTACCCTTCTGCCCTTTATGCTTAGGAATCACACTAAAACTTATGTCTGAATTCACTGGCAGATCACCTCGCTGAGGACTGTAGATGTTGGGAAGTCTTGCTGATACTCTGCATACATTTTGGAAAAATTGCTAGAAATTTTGCTTTTGGGGGGTAGGTGGGTGGGTATTTGTTTGCTGTTTGTTTTGTTCTTACAAATTCTTTGGAAGATTCAAGGAACATTTGATCCTTTGAGAGATCCTATGGATAATTTCAAAGGGACATTGGGTGTGTTGTTCCTCAGTTTTACCAACCACTTGCTATGATGGTGACCACCCACCATTCCTATAGTATAGTAGGAATTTGTTAAAGATCTCACATACTAGCTGACATTTTAAATAAGTATGTTAAATTTCTGGATGAAATAGATAACTGTAACGTTTTGTGTGTGTGTGTGTGTGTGTGTGTGTCTGTGTGTGTGCATCTGATCTCTTTTCCTTTAATGTCTTTCCAAATAATAGGCATTTGACAGAGGAAGGGAGGGGGAAGAAAGGAAGGTAGGAAGATAGGATGTGGCTAGGCAGCAGATGGATGATGAATAGATGAATGAATGTCATGGGTAGCTGAGTAGTGTAGACTTTGTGAGTTCTAGTTCTGAGTTCAAGTTGTATATTTTTCTACCTGCTAACTCTCTGGGCTATAGTAAACTAACAACAAACTCAAGTTCTGTTTCTTCAGTGTACAGTTCTACACAGGGTTGTAAAGATGAAAGAACTGGTGCAAAGAATGTTTGTTGGAGATTGGTTCTAATGCTTTGATTCAATCGGGAATCTGTGTGTCCAAACACTCAAGGTCCTGCCCACAATTTCAATCAATAGAGATACCAGTGGCCAATGGCTGAGCGAAGGGAGACAGGACGGGATCCTTAGAGTTGTCCAGGCTAGGACACAAAGGCAAAGAGAAGGGAGACCACCTTAAAGTGGTAGGATGCAGATGGGCATAGGAGCTGCAGAAGATAAAGTCAACCAGTCAAGTAGCCACTGGCCACTTCCCCACTGGGCCTAGTAGCAGGCAGAAGATTAGACTTAGCCATTGAGATAGCATATTAAAAATAAGTTTCCTTCTCCCTCTCCTTCTCCTCCTCCCCTCCCTCCTCCCTCCCTCCCTCTCCTCCATCCCTCCGTCCCTCTCCCTCCTCCCTCCCTCCCTCTCTCTCTCTCTCTCTCTCTCTCTCTCTCTCTCTCTCTCTCTCTCTCTCTCTTTCTCTGTCTCTGTCTCTCTGTCTCTCTCTGTCTCTCTCTTTCTCTCTCTCTCTCCCTCTCTCTGTTTCATTCTCAGATCCAAAGATTCCCTGGGTGGGTGGCAGGAAGCACAAAGCAGCCTAGCTAAACTCAACACTACAGATGTTGCTTTAACAATGGCACATAGCTATGTCAGCTGCTTTTCTCACTGTTGACATAACTATGAGTGGCTGTAACTATAGAACTTGTTAATGGGTGTACTGCTAGTCAGATCTTGTGGAAAATTAGTATTTTTCAATCATTGCAGCTAAAGACTTTCTGTTCACAAGAATATGAAGTCTCCCAACCAGAGCCCTTGTTACCTCTGGACAGTACTGACAGAATCAGCTATGACCTCTTAACACTTCATCATAAAATACCCGCTTGATGAGTATTCTATTTCATCCTCTTAGAGTGTCATTTCTCTTTGTGACTTAAAATGTTTATAACTCCTAAATAAGCAGACATGTTTTCTAAATTGTGGCGACTCCAGGTTTCTGGATAGAGCAGTAAAGTAGCACCACTCTCAATAGTATTTGTTCTAGAATTCTCAGGGTAATAGGCCAGCACGAGGTCTAGCCGAAGGTACAAGGCACCTGAAGTCTGCCTTGGCTTCAGCTTCCCAGAGACAGCCAACAGAGGAGACTTTTAAAGGCCCTTCCTGCTTTAGAAGTGGCTAGCACCTAGGCCTTCCTAATTCGAAGCATGAAAACAGCCCTTGACAGAGAAGAACAGATATCAAGGGGGCACAGCTGAAGTCTGCCCTGTGACAAATACCAAAAATGGCATTGAACTTGAGCCCTGACCCACAAGGCCCAGAGCACCCTAGCTCAGCTGCTTAGCCCAGACAGAGTACTGACCTTTTCAGAAGCCAGAGCCTGCTCTGGCTGGCCCCGCCTCACCGCTGTATACTGCCTTCCCATTGGCTGGCTGGCTGCTGAGCCCTGAGAAAGTCCACAATTTAAATATGTCTTCTTTTGTCAGCTTGATGTTTTCCAGAATTGAGAAGCGGAAAGGCAGAGAGGAGTACAAGGAAGCTATTAAAAATACATTAAATAAACTCCACTGGGAGCCAGTGTGTGTTGAAGAGAGTGTCTGAAACTTTTGCAATGGAGATTTCAGGTTTAGCTTGTTCGTCAAATCAGAGGGCCAAAGAGTATGGGTGAGTCTGTGACTGTGTGCCATACTGTGTGCATGTGCGTGTGCATACGTGCACATGTGTGTGGGTGACTGTATGTCTGTTGTCTGTGTGTGACTGTGTATGTGTGTTTGTGTCTGTGTGGCTGTATGTGACTATGTCTGTGTATATGACTGTGTGCTTTTATGTGGCTGTGACTATGTGTCTGTGTGTGACTTTGACTATGTATGTGTGTATGACTGTGTGTGACTGTGTATTTGGGTGATTGTATGTCTCTGTTTGTATCTGTATGTCTGTTTGTGTATTTATCTATATGACTGCATGCCTGTGTCTGAAAGTGACTGTGTGTGTCTGTGTGTCTGCATCTGTCTGTCTGTGATAGTGTATCTGTCTATTTGTCTCTGTGTCTGTCTATCTCTCTGTCTCTCTGTCTGTCTGTCCATCTAACTGTAACTGTATCTCTGTGGGTTTCTCTCTCCTCTCTCTGTCTCTGTCTCTCTGTCTCTGTCTCTGTCTCTGTCTCTGTCTCTCTCTCTCTCTCTCTCTCTCTCTCTCTCTGTATGTGTGTGTGTGTGTGTGTGTCCATGTCCCTAAACTGGAGAAGCAGATGACTACAGGAACTGCACATGAAGCAGCTCTGACAATGAAAGAGTGTTTGTTTGAATTTCTGAGTTAAATGTTACTGCCAGTAATTCATCCAACCCTGAGCTACATAAAAGAAAAATTAAAAACAACATATAATTGAAGTTTAACCACCTGGCTTTTAACTGTGCAGCCAGTACAGGCAATCACCCTGCACAGCGGGACAGAAGTGGCCTCGGTGCTGAGTTTAGACTGTCATTTTTGGTAGTGTAGAAGAATCGTGGTAGTTTTTCTTCCCCGAGCTCTTCTTCTTCTCCATTCTGCTGCCTGTGTGCCAGAAACAAGCTTTTTGTCTATTTACGTTGAAGTGCCTGGGCTGACTTTCTCTCTTCGTACTTTAAGCTGTTTTGTGAGCAGGTGCAGATGGCTTTCATGATTTGCGTGGGCTGAGCATTAGCTTGCAGAGACTAAAGTTTGAGGAATGTAACCACCATGCTTTGAGCTGTACCTGTAAAGCAGCTGCAAAATGGTTTCCCTGTTTTGTGATGAAATCAGCCACTTCTGTTTCTTTCTCTTAATGGTTTTGGTTTGTTTACAGCCTTAAGGAAATCTTGTCACTAAAATCCACCCTCGCCACTCCTCCAGTAGTTTTCAGTTTGATGATTTCACAACCAGACCCATTGCAAAATACAAGTATAGTCACTTTAAAATCTCTGGAGATTTTAAAGACTCTTTAAATTATTTTCAGGTTTTTTTCTTTTGTTGTTGTTCTTTTGTGGCTACAAGTAAACAGCTGTGGGGAGATTCAAAGTATTAAGGACTCCCGAACCTTTACATAAGCAAAGTGTCAAATAAACTGCTTGAATTTTTAAAACTTAGTGTGCGTATGTATGAGAGAAAGAGAGAGAGAAAGAGGGAGAGAGAGAGATGCACATGCATGCCTCAATATGTATATAAAAGTCAGACAACAGGTTTATGGAGTTGGTTCTCTCCTTCCACCTTCCAGTGCACGGCACGTGCCTTTGTCCGCTGCACCATCACGCCATCCTGCAATAAGCTGCTTTTGTTTTAAGTCTTATTATTTTAAAGCAAGCAACAGCAAGTGGGGAGCCCTGACAGCCTTGGCTTTCTGCTCCAATCATACCCACCCAGGCACCACTGCAAAGCCATAAACCCAGGAACCAAAACCAAAACCCAGCATACCATTAATATGTCAAACACTAAACTTAACAAAAAAAGCAAGTATTACTAATACTATACCTGAACCAAAACATACCCCTCCAAAAGTCAAACAAATTAGCGCAAACCATCAGCATACTTGTATTTTTTTTTAAAGTCATAGAACAGAAAACTAGAATTTAAACAAATTTAACAACTCATCCTAAAACCAACCAAGGGGTCCAACTAGTTTTCTCCAGTAGCTTTTATGAGATTCCAGCAGGAAGTAAAGCGTTTGGATCATGCTGCTACCAGGGCCTTCTGTGACAGTGACTGTCTGAGGGTCTCAGGCAGCCAAATACTTGCTGTGCTGTCTTACGCTTGTCCTAGGGACCTTTTGAAGTAGATAAATTTTGTTTGTATGACGTTTTGTGGTATCTCTGCACTATAACCACTAAGAATTAGTGTGTTCTCTGCTCCAGTAAGAGTCCTCAAACAATGCCTGCAAATGTGTCCTAAAGGGAAGGGGCCAAGATCACCCATGCTGGGAACCACTGCAAAGGAGAATGCTCATCAACCTCCCACACTGCTTCCGAGTGTTTTCCAGTAGATGTTGGAAAGGGAAGCTATATACTTATCTGCCCAGAAGGACCACCTAGGAGACAATAAAATACAGTCTCTGTAAGTCAGCTTGTCAGACTAGGTCGCTCTGCTAAAGCAAGACATCTTTTTTGTTGAACAGTGAATGGTACTAGTGGGACACAGAACTGATGGAACTACTAAGAATATTGGAAGCCACTGGCAAATCTGCACTTCATGACAACCTTACCTCTTAAAGATTAGATGTTCCAGAATCCTCTGATCATGTTACATGCAGTGTTTAGCTTTCATAGTCTGAAAGGTTTACCCAAATATCTCAACATATAGAGTCTAACAGTGTTTCTAGTTCATTGTGTAGGGAGACACTGTTTGATCCAGGCTGCCTGCATACTCTACAGTGACTTATTATATATTAGTGTGCTATTTTGGGAGAATGAGACATCTTAATTATAACTTTTTTTCAAAGTTTCTGTGTATATAGTGTATACTCTTGAAATGAAATTTATACTTACTCTGAGATTTTTCATTTTTATATAATATAATAGTACCCTTCCACTGGCAGTTTTCATTTGGAGGAAGATTCATTTGTACATCAGAGAATTGTTTGGAACAGTAGGTCTTGCCAAGATTATAATGTGGTAATTGCACTTAAAATTGAGCTGCGCCAAAGCATTACAAAAATAATACTAAGCTCACTGAACACACACTCGGACAGCTCATCAGCCTTTCCTAATGCTGTGATAAACAAACCAAGTTTGCTATTTTGTGTGTGCTTGTAAGGAAAACCTGGGGAAAGGGTAGTCATAGCAGAAAACTAAACAGCAGATCCAGTTTTCCAAATGGTTGATTTAATGGTGATTCAGCATTAAAGATGCACAACCTCCAATTCTCTTGGGTTTTTGTCTTTGAGTGTAAATTAGAAATCCAAGTTGTATATAACAATAAAGAAAAACAATTGGTTAAAATTCCCTCAGAGTCTGTCACCCATGCAGATGACCATGAAGCCTGGGAGAAGGAAAAGTCCTCTAATTTCAGCTGATGGCCACAGCCACTGCTCAGAATCAGCATCTCACCTAGCTTACCAATGAAGACAATTAGCACAGAGGTGCTCAGACAGGCTATGTGGGGTGTAGATCCTTGGTAGAGCATTTGCTTAGAATGTGTGTGGCCCTTGGAGTTCATTCCCTGAGTTGCATAACTTGGGCTGAAAAGGTGCAAACAGATATCTCTTTACCCCAGATAGAAGAGCATTGATGATTTATACAGAAAGCATTTCACCAAATGTAGCTCAGGTGCCTCAAAGGCAGCTGCTTCTCTGAGAAGACCACTCCAAAGTGTGGGAAGGCTACAGGGACTTCATTCTTGGTGCTCCCTGCACAACTTGTAGGCAGCTTCTCCAAAGGCCTCCTTCTCCAGAGTGATCTCGCTCTCTTTCTCTGTCTGTCTCTCTCTCTTTTTCTCTCTCTGTCTCTCTCTTTCTCTCTCTGTCTCTTTCTTTCTCTCTCTATCTCTCTCTTGCTGTCTCTCTCTCTCTCTCTCTCTCTCTCTCTCTCTGTGTGTGTGTGTGTGTGTGTGTGTGAGAGAGAGAGAGAGAGAGAGAGAGAGAGAGCTCCAGAGGAAAGACCAAATGTCACTGTGCCTCTAGCTTTGCCGCTTTCCTTGACTTCCTGAGCCTTACACGTCCATTTTGAGGATGAAGCTACACAAAGAGAAGAAAGTGTTAGGATAATCCATTAGAGCTGTAGTGTAGGCCAGAGAGTGAGACATAGGAGCGTGTTGAAACTTACCAACAAGCCATCACTGCTGTCCATTCTACTAGGTACCATGACTATGTTCCTTCTGAGAGATTGCTGCCTTTATTCTCTTTCCTTTTGGTAAAATACAGACTCCACAGGGAAATGCCAAGTGGGCAGATAGTAAACAGGAGCCCTAATATTTAGAGCTAGGATTCCTTTTCCCTCAAGTGACTCATAACTTGAACTTAGGAACGTAAAATAAACTCAAGATATATTAATTTCCATTTGATAATGCATAAACTACAAACCATGAAGAAGAATCATATTACAGTCATGTTCCATTCTGCTTTTAGGGAAACCTAAACTTTGAATGTTCGTAATCTTGTATTAGAAATCTACCTTTCCTTTGAAATTGACCCAAATACCCATGTGCTTTGAATCGGCTCCTAGTAGCTTTCCTGAAGCAAAAAAAAAATTTAGAAAAATAATGACACCCCCCCCCAACATTGACAATCTTCAAATGGACAGGCAAGCTTTTCCCTGCCATATCTTCCTGGACATCAGTTGGGGTTTGGGGGGAGAAAAGGCTCTAGTCTGGGATCTTTTTTGTCTCCTTCCAGGTAGCAAGCCATTCAAACTCACTGTATATGCTAGCCAGCTAGCAAACTAGACAGCATTTATTGTGTTGCAGCCAAAAGTATTGAGATATGCCTGCACCATTGGGTTCATGTATGAAAGAATAAGTGCCCAATGGTTTGATTCTGTTTTAAAATGTTGATAGGATTTGCATCTGGGTGGCAGTTCTAGGAGCTCCTTACCACAGCTAGTGAGTCTTTTCTTCTTCGGTCCAATTCTGGTGACAGTCTTGACATTTTAACTGGAATTTTGACCAAACATATTTTCCTTTTCTGTTTTCTCTAGACTCCTGCATGAAACACAGCTACTTATAGCTGCTTCAGATAAGAACTCTTCAAAACCTGTCCTTTAAACACCCTTTTTGCTCAATTCTCTTTATTCAAAGTGACTCCACTTACTGTAATGGCTTGATAATATTCACCTCACCATATGAACACATTCTTTGCCAGAACAATTATTCCTACCAGACGTGTAAGCTCACATACTTCCTGCCTAATTTTCTAGCAACCTTCTGGCTCATTAATATTAACACACTCTCCAGTAGATATCAAATCTCTATCAGCAATCATAGCTATAGAATCTTGGAGGGAAGCAAATGAATCATGGGAAGGGTGTGAATCATGAGAAAGGTTGGAAATCACTGATCCAGGAGTTGAACTGAGCCTTCTTTGTGAGGGAATTTGGAATAGTGACAGTCACAGTGGTCATGGGAAAGCTACCATGGGGACAGCATAGCTCTGACTTACAACAGAGATTTCATTTGAAATTGGGTTTTTTCCCTCTGGTCTCAGAAATTATTTCCAGAGGTTAGCCACTTACAGGAAAAAAAATCACTTGGAAGTAAAGAATATGTTATCTTGAAACATAACACAAGGTCCATGGGGCTAGGGTTTGTTCTGTGTCTGACATACTGAACGATGTTCCATTCCTAAATGCAAGCCCTTCATGGAGTTCAGATGTGAGGTGAGCTGGTGTAAGACATTTAAATCACAGTTTAGGATGGTATCAATACAGTTTTATTGTTTCTCCCATATTAATGAAGCTACTGGTAAAGTACACCAGCTCTGCACTAATTGCTTTTCCCCAGAGCTGGATGTGTCAGTTCTAACTCTCTGTAGAACACTGGTGGCATGGCGCATGCAAAGCTCTTGTATTACTTTAACCACTTAGGTACTAAGTTTGTGACACGGAAAGCATCAGGCTGTGTCTGTATGAGCAGAACACAGTAGGATATTGAGCAATTTCCCAAATTTTATCAATACAGTGAGTGAACTCAGTTGATGTTCCTGGTTACCACAGATGTTTGAGTTCTTGGGTTATATTCAAACAAAATGTTTCTTGAAATAACCATCGGCCTAACAGATTCTTTTCATTGCAGGAACATTCTAAGTACTGAGCAAAACATTAACTATGTAAATTTGTGAGCTGGGAAGAAATTGTATGTGTTGTAAAATAATGTGTTACCTTCCAAATATATTATATGCACAGGCACATCCAACACATGATTGTTTTATCAATGAAATGATGAATTGTTTTATCTTGTCATCATTTTGGCCTTTACTTGATCTATTAGGTAAATTTCACATTATTGTAAATGTATATTTACATAGAAGTAAATGTGGTATGTGATTGTATGTTTGTGTGTACAAGTGTGTGTGTGTAAGTGTACGTGTTCTTGCAAGTGTGTGTTTTTATTTGTGAGTGTGTGTTTGTATGTATAAGTGTATTTGTGAGTATGTGTTTATGTGTATGTGAGTGTGAATGTATTTGTGTGTGTGTGTGTTTTCTTCTTGTTTATTTAAGTCCCCCTTAAATACTTAGACATTCTGTCGTGCAAATATTTTCTGAACCACTGTCTTTAATCTAATCTAGATATTCTCTTTTTTATTTGTTTATTTTTAAATTTCTCATTGGAAGATTGAGGCTTTCCTGCCCTGTTGCTGTTCTGATCCATAGGTTTGGTTAACAGCTACCAAGCCACAACTAACAAATAATCTCTGTGAATGTCATATGGAAAGTTCTATTTATTGAGAAAAAAGGAAAAAATGTTGGTTGTTTCTATGCACCTAGGAAAGATGGCTCTATTCACAAGAAGTTGAAAGTTTAATTAGAGAGAGGAAACTAACTCATGTGAAATAACTATCAAAAAAGAAGTGTGTGTGTGTGTGTGTGTGTGTGTGTGTGTGTGAGATGTGCAGGCGGTCAGAGCCAAGGATAATCAGGTGTTAATTGTCTGGGTTAGGCAGTGAGTCTCAAAGGACTTCAGGAAGGTAGAGATCAACATGGGCTGAGGTCATCCAGGAAGACTTTCCAGACAAACCACTGGTTTTATAAGTCCCTCTATTCTCAAGCATTCAAAGGCTAGCAAGGAGTGGATCAGACATGGGACTGAAAGGATGAGTGAGAGGCTATGTAGCCAATGAGAGAAGGTAAAGTCCTACAAAATACAGGCATTGGTGGAAAGGGCCCAGAGAGAGCCACGGCTAGGGGAATCAGTGCACTACTGCTCTGCTGCTGAAGCTACCAGTGCAGATTTGCATTTCTGAAAATCCCTCTTGGCTCATGCAAATTGTGAAAAATGTGAGGATCCGGTTCAGAGGTCGTGCGCTGGCGTAGGGAGATAGTATTGTTCTTTGGTATTTGGGAAGATGATCAAGCAGACGTGATAGGTGGTACTTACCTCTTTTTCTTGCAAGGAAAAGCACAAAGGGAGAGCACAGGTCCCTGTACAAGCTCGAGAACGTATGGCATGTGTAGAAACATCCCATGACCTGTGAGGCCTTTAGGGAAAGATGATGACCAAGATCAAAATGTTATCTGCTGTCTGCAGTGCTACTTCTCTTCGGGTTTTGTGAAAAAAAAAAAATCAAGTGGCTCCACTTGAAAGCCACTTCCTTCTGTTTTGAAATACAATGTTTTAAGGTGAATGGTCTTCATTGTGCCTTCTGAGTTCCATGTAAGCCTCTTCAAAACTATAGCCTCCCACTACAGAGACCAAGGACCAGTCCTGTGTGCTTCAGAGACTCGCAAGCATCCCTTTCTATTTATCAGGAAGAAAGAATGTGCAAGAGAAATGTTTATCTTAAAGATGATAGGACTCCAGGGTTTAAAATCATAGCTATTACCATTGAATATTTTCTGTCATCTCCCTGATTTCATTTTTATGATAACATAGCCTCTCACATCTTTTATTCCGTCAAGGCAGCAGCTAGACAAGGATCCACCAGCTAGCTGTTCTGGGGATTTGGGAAACAAGATTATTCTTACTATACTGACGCTTCTTTCATCCAGGGTTATGCTAAGTGTATAATGAAGGAATTACACCATGCAGAATATGCCAGTGACACTGAAGTTTTTGACGGAAAGAAATCCAGTCCTACTAAGGCAAGTTTCTGTCTCTGTCAGAAACTCCAAAGTGCCCTTTGGATGTGGTAACTGCTGTCATTTCTGCTGGTGCCCTAGCACTGCAGCAGAAGTGAGGCACTCAACCCACTTTCACAAGCCTGCACAGAAGAACGTTCATGTCTGACATAAATGGGGTAGAGTGTCTGAGGTAAGAAAGTGTGGAACAGTTGTGCACCTGATGTTGTAGTCTCTGCAGCACATTTGCAGCCTGCAGCATGGCCATGACAGGTAACGAGGCAGGTTGCCTGGTTGATGAATATTAGAAAAGACTTGAATTGTTTCAGCATAAGCTGGGCTTTGAGGAACATCTTTTTGAATTTATACTCACCCCTGATTAAAAACAACATGATGAAGAAAGCTGTCATTCTCCTTAGAACCCAGAAATTTAGAAGGAATTGAACAAGGAATAGGGGATCACCTGAACCAAATTCCTTTGCTTTGCAAACGGGAAGTTAAGCTAAGGAAATCAACCTCTGACTCTACTCAGGTCACACAGAAGTTTACAAAGAGAGTAGAGTGAGTCTACAACCCAGACATCCTTATGTTGTGAGTCAGAGGCCAGATGGAAGAAGGGAGTCCTTGTAGGTCAAAGGACAACAAACTTGCTGTAAATATGTTAGAAACTGTGTGCGTGTGACCAGGCCAATTCAGGTCTATTTTTTT
>NW_022196906.1:7460191-7468740 GCF_008632895.1 Mastomys coucha
TGGCCTCGAACTCAGAAATCCTCCTGCCTCTGTCTCCCAAGTGCTGGGATTAAAGGTGTGTGCCACCATGCCCAGCTCAGGTCTATTCATAAAGCCACAGAACAATAGACAATGTGTAAACAAAGGAATATGTATGTTTCTGTCACAATAAAACTTTATTTACAAACCCTTTGATGGGCAAGGTTTGTGGTAACCTTTCCCTCCAGAACTAATGGAGAAAATGAGTGCAGACATCTTGGGAGGCTTTACAAACCAACTTCCAAATTTTATCTGTCATAGAGAATGCCAATTTTTCATAGCTCTGGAGGGTACTGTTAGAAAAATTGCTCTGACTCAGGCAAAACTGACTCTTTTTATAGCTTTCCCAAGAAAAGGTTGTTCGGGAGAATTTTCAAATATTGGAGAGTCATTCTTCAGGATTGTGCTCCTGTTACTCTTATTCTAGTTAGATATGGAAGAGTTGTGTTTTCCATACATCTCTGGGACACTCACTACCGAGATAGTCTACAACCACTGTTATTGTGAACTGAGTCATGACTTTAAAATAAGAATACTGACCACTGTTTTCAAAAATGATTTGAGAGCTTTGTGGCTGACCAGTGGTTAAGAAATGGAAATAGAGGAAAGATTCTAAATGTACATTACTGTGTAAAATTGTTCATAGATCATAAAAGGTTTTAGGTTGCTTTTTAAAGTTTTCAAACATATGCATGTAGGTGTGTGTGTGTATGTGTGTGTGTGTGTGTGTGTGTGTGTGTGTGTTACAACTTTGGGAGGCAAGTCAGAGGATGTAATCATACAAACAGCAGTAGCTGCCCTAGAATGAAGATCTCCCTGTTCATTACAGCTGCCTGCTAGGACAGGTTTGGTATCCAAAAGGATGCAGGGGTTTGAACAGTTTCACTAAGGCAAATCTGCAGCGCAGCATCCTATTCCTCCAGATGTGCCATTTAAACAATGGCGTTTAAAATAAATGACCCTGTAGGAACTACATAGGTTTGATGCTCTTAAACCAGAAACAAGTCTAAATGGAGTAGAGAAAAATGACACAGAGAGAAGACAGTGTTGACTGAGGCAAGAGGTGGATAGAGACCAGACATCAAGCTTTACATGCCCACCCTGGGTCACTGTAAGATGAAGGCTCTGTCCCTGATTCCCTTGATCATCGCTCTATGCTCTGCACCTCACTTCACTCTTTTGCAACCACTAGATACCACATGACAGGTAAGGAGACCTCATGACCAGTCTGGAAGCAAATAACTTACTTCTTGTCTGTCTCCTACTTGAGTTCTCCTAGGCTCAGTTGTCATTACAGACAGGGAAAGCCTGTAAGCATTAACTTTCCCCCATGTCAACATTGATTTGTTGAAAATTCTTTACCAATCTGTGCAGATTTCTGGAGAGTATTTGAGTAAAAACTTATTAAATAATTTCCATATCTAGGAATTAGCCGTGGCAAAGCTCACCAACCCACTATCCTGCCAGTCTCCGGAACAAATCCAATGTAATAGTCTGGCTTAGTCCTCAGGCTTGCATGTGCTTGGTGGCAAGTGCTGCTTTTCCTTCTGTTTGTCTTACAGATTTGTTTAAGTGTTTTCATTGAATAGATAGCAGCACTCATTTGTCTTAAGAAGAAGATAATGAAAAGCTTAGTACACATCCTACGCTAGGCACCTGGTTCTGTGTTGAGTTCTGTTAATACTTAGAGTTTCAACTTCAGATAAGAAGGCCTGTTTCTCCTTCTTAATTCCCAGGTGTTATTCTGAAGGGCACAAAACACAAACGTCTTGTTGACCTGATCTGTAATTGTGGTGTTCCAGTAGCATGAGCCAGCACTGTTAGCTCCCTTCTCTACAGATCCAGGCCCTCCCTTGATTTCTGCCCAGCTTCTCCAGCACAGGAATCAGCCCCTCCATAGGACCACAGGCCATTGAGAAGCTGCCCCACAACAAGGCTCTTTACCCTCTTGGAATTTCTATAGTACTTTCAGCTTATGCCAAAAACATCCCTCACTTAATTATATGTTATCTTGAGTCTCTCTCAAGTGGTTTAGAGCATAGTGTTAATCCACACGGCCTTCTGAAGAGAAGGCTCATGGGTCATAGCCAGTAAGTGATGTGATATTTTAGAGAGGACCGTGAACTACCACAGGCCAGGATGTGTTAAAGTCAAACTCTGATCTTTAGACCCACAAACACAATAACTGGATCATTGCTTCATCAAGCAGTCTCTCAAGCATTCCAGTTAATCAGTTCTCTTTAGGAAGTATGGTTGTCCAGTGTCATGAGACATCTCTGACCTCAGATTACCACTTCATCTGTCTGCACGTCAGCTGCATGCATCCATTGCAGCCACTAGCACTCTTAGGGAGCATAGAGGAAAGTTGGTAGTCAAGTGGTTTGTGTGCTCAGAAAATGAGAACCTAAGCTATACCTACTACAGCATTGGTGGGTTACGTCTCACGGAGGAGGGAGTGGACCGTGGATAGCGCTTCCTAAAATGTTTGCTCTCCCAGAGAAGGTGCTCTCATGAATAATGAACATTCTTCTCAAGTGCCACAGTTTTTACTTCGTAGGTTTGAAGTGCAGTTGACTAGTTGCTGGTCTGATCTTATTCTCAGTTGGTGTGTTTCTGTGTATGTGTACATGAGACCATGCCTGTCCAGTATTCACATAAGTACCGGACTGTGCGTGGAGACCACAGGTCATTTCTGGGTCTCTATTTCTGGGTGTCTTCTTCAGTTGCTCTCCACTTCATTTTTTGAGACAGGGTTCTCAATAACTTGGAACTCACTATTTCTGCTGGATCATCTGGTCAACAAACAGAAATCAGCCTGTTTCTGATTCACCAGATGTGGGGTTACCGGCATGCCACAGTGCCTAACCTTTTATATGGATGTTGGTATCTAAACTCAGATCCTCGTGCTTGCACAGCAACTGTTTAACAACTGAGCCATTTCCCTAGGCCCTCTCAGTTGATTTTCTTTTTTTAAAAATATCTGTTCTTTTATTTATGGCCATCTCAAATCTATCTTTCCAAAGGCTTTAGGATACTTCTGATTGGTGCCTTCCTCTGACTTCTATAGCAAGTACCACTCAACACTATGTGATGGCTCACACCTGCGGCTCTAATGGAAAGATCTCAATGACATACATGCCTCAAACAGTTATCTGTTTCAGACTCCAGAAACATATTTAGAATCAACTATGTCCCAGACTTATTAAAGCTAGGAGCTGGGAGATGAAGAAGAAAGGGTCCCTTTCCTTTGGGGACTTTATTTAAAAAAAAAAAAAAAAAAAAGCTGTTTTTCACAAATACAATCAAGTGGGTTGCATGCTGTCATGGAGACAGACAGTAAGGTACTAATGGAAAAATAAAAATAAAAATTAGATTTGACTTGGGAGTAGATAAGATTTTTAATGCAGAGAAGTATATCATAGTTTAATTCCCTGTATTTATATTGTTTGGCGTGTATATTATCTTACATAACAGCTAAGGTCATCAAAACATTGGTTAATTTTTCAACTCTGTCTACTGAATTATTGAGCCTACATGCCCTGTCTGGGTTTGGAATGACACATAGTTCACTATTTCCCAACTTACATGGGAACACAGTTTGGTGCTCAGCTAGCTCATATGACCATGAGGACATTGAATGGAAATGCAGAAAGAATGTATTTAACCTATGACTAGACTCTGTAAGCAAGAGGTAAGGCTTTCACAGAAAGCATCACAGAACTGAGAGAGGCAGGCTATAGGTTTCCTATCAGCCAAAAAGGAACCAACACAATGTGATGTGGGCTATCCTTGAATATCAGGAAGGTACACATGTCCTATATACTAACCTACAACCCATTTGACATCTCTGTTTATTCATTTGCCCATTCCATTTCCATCTCTCCATAGAAGAAGCTATAAAGAAGTTCATATACAACCTCCTTTTCCTGTGTTTCATTGCTTCCTTTTAAACAAGTAAACTATTAAAAACGAGTAAGGCCAGCAAGATGACTCAGGAGGTAAAGGCTCTTCCCACTCAGCCTGATGGCCTCAGCTTAATTCCAGGAACCCCCATGGTAGATCTAAGCAAGAATCCTACAGCTTGTCATATGACATCCACATGTATGCCCCCAACAACACAAATAAGTAAGCAGAATTTAAACATATGTTAAAGATAAAATAATACGTGCAGTTCCTTAAAAGAGCATTGAATGAACTCCAACATTTAAGCTGAGAAGATATAGCTATCTATCTATCTATCTATCTATCTATCTATCTATCTATCTATCTTTCTAGATAGATAGATAGATAGAAATAGGTAGTGATATATACAAATATTTGAGAAGAAAAATAAATCTGTAAACAGATAATAAATTTTAGTATTTTTATTATAAACTTGGAAAGTTTGCATAGTTGTTGAACTTAGAACCATTTCCTATCAAAGCTGGGGCAGGCTGTTCTGACAGTTGCCTGTGCTGTAGTACCTCCATTCTAAGTAGCCTAGGATTCACCTTCTAAAAAGAGAACTGGGAATATTCTCTTTTTTAAAAAAGCTATTTCAATTTTCAGGTTATTCTATTGGGGATAACAATTCTGAAAATGTGCCAACTGCTAATAAAAATAACATCGGACATCCTCCATACGATACTTCTCCATTTAAGAAAAGATTTCTTTAGTTCTAGGACATCAAAATTCTGCAAATAAACTTCTGTTTCTTGTATATACACCCACCTTCCTGCCTTTGATATCCATCTGTGATTTTGCAAAGCAGAATATTAAGTGAAAGTAGACACCAAGCAACTAACGTTCTCTGCAGCTAGAAGAGTCTACAGTAGCTTCAAAACAAAATCTGTTAAATAATTGAGAATTTCTAATTGAAGGCTGCTTTGTTGTTGTTGTTGTTGTTGTTGTTGTTGTTTCTGGTCCTGAAAAGAAGTATTCATTTTAATATCTATTCATAGTTGCTTTAAAGGAAACATTCACAGATTAGTGAGTTAGTCAGTCTTCATGTCTGTAGTTAGGGGCCTTACAGGCTGGCCTGAGAAGGGCCAGCTCCAGCAGCAGGAGTGCATTATGACAGGACAGACAGGTGGTACCTAATTCCAGCCAGGCAGACAGTGAGGGGACAGCAAGGCCCCCCTGGGGGAGCCTGAGTTTAGAGGACTTCCTGGGGGAGAGCTGGACTAGTCTGCAGAACTGAGCCAAGCAAGATTAAACAGAAAACTGCCATTTGCCTCAGTGATACTTGTTTCAGTGTGTCCCCTCAGGTATATTCATTAGGAACTGTCCCTTTTGGCATCCATGATTTTTTGGTGCTTTGGACTGAGACAAATTGCCCTCCTCTTCTGACTTATCTGGGAAATTCTGGCACTCAGTAGATTTGAGATGTTTTTGTTCAGACATTCTTCAGCTATTTAGTAAGAAGTAAAGTCTTTGTTGCATTTTTTTCTGCCGAGAAACTGCTTTTTCTTTTTGCTTCATTTAAACCCTGAGCTGACTAAAAAGGTCTTTATTTCTATAGCTTGCCCCATGACGCTCCACCTTTAGAGGTTGGAGAATAAAGAACATTTATTTTTCAACAGAAGTTGCTGTATTTTCAGAAAATAATTAATACATTTAAAAACTATCAAAGACAACTTTACAAGCGAATACAAGAACATAGTTACATAAAAGAGCCTGGCTCCTGGGGTGCCCATATCAGCAGACTTCCAAATTGCTTGTGAATGGCTAGACCGTGCCCCCCACACCACACCCCACCCCCAGCCAGCCAGCAGCTGCTTCACCTCAATGGAATTCATGGTCACACTGTTAAGACTTGATGAACACGTGAGGGTCCAGGAGCCAGAACCTTTAAGAGAATTAGGCTTGGCTGGTCTGGTCTAGTCTGGTCTGGTCTGGTCTGGTCTGGTCAGTCCAGATGACTAAGCAAGCCCTTGAAAGCATGGCTTAGCTTTGAGGGTTTTCTTTAAATGTTCATGATTGTCCACAAAGCTGAACCATCCTATGCAGGTCAGGAGTGAGTGGCCAATCCCTTTCTTATTGAACACTCTGCTAACTGGAGCAGGAAGTCACCCGGAGGCAGAAGTCAGCAGTACAGGGCTGTTCTAGGAATAACAGTGGAAGTGAGGGAAGTAAAATGGTTTTTCATGTTCTTCTGCCCTGGCAGTAAGAGAAGCTATCTGATCCCAGGAATCCCATGTTTGGCAAAGGAGAAAAGCAATGTATATTAAAGCCGTGCTAGCAAACAGAGGCAGGAAAACAAGAATTCACCTGAGGATGATAGAGGAAGTGCCTCAAAGAAGCCGATGCCAGTGGGAGGAGCCAGGCCAAAGACAACCAAGAGGAGACTTTCCAGGAGCCTGTTGGAGACTGACTCCATCAGACCATCTCTCCTAGTAGCCTGGACAAGACAATAAAAACAACAATAATAAATAACAACAACAATAAAAATAACAATAATAATTTGAGAACTGAGTTTTTAAAGAGCTCACTTGCTGAAGAAGGAATATGATATAACAATGCCCTCTATGCCTGCTTAAAACTAATGCTAACCAAAACCAAGAGTGTTTCTCACTTAGGGCAAGATACTGTGGACAGTCCTGCTGTTGTTGCCACTTTAACAGAAGAAAAAGGAATATTCAAAGGATGAAACATATGTCACAGGACACACATTACTGAGTCTATGAATATTTTTGGGTGCATAATGATTTGTTGAGTTTATCCTGTATTAGACCCATCAATTAAACAATTTTCTCCAGGTTTTCCAAATAAATGGCTTAATAATCTCACTAGTTTCATGTAATTGAAAAAAGTTACTTTATTTTTAAATTCTGCATGTGTGCCTGAGTAGTTCCCCCAGAGACCAGAGGTGTTGACCCCCTGGAGCTGGAGGTACAGGCAGTTATAAACAGGAGTGCTGGAGTCAAACCTGGGTCCTGTGAGAGAACTGTCCATGTGTGCTCCTGACTGCTGTGCCTTCTCAGCCCCATCCAATGCGCCCTTAATGATTGTTTTCTGCTGATTTTATCTGATCTTTCCTGACAGGGTTTAGGAAAGCAAGGTCCACATTTGACATTGTATTGCATATAGTCCAGTACTTAAGTAAACACATTTTATGAGAAAGAAAAAGAAGGATGAGAAATGCCAGTTCTGAAGACAGCGAGATTTAGTTGATTTTAGCCAATGTGCTTAATTAGCAATTGGCATTGCCTGGAAAGGATCATATTTTTATATATGAGATTGGTAATAGATTCATTTTTAATTCTTGCTCAGTGAAGCTTTTTAATATTCCTTGAAACTAAATGGAAAAATTTCCAAATTACTGCTTGGCAGTTTGGTGTGTGGGGAGAAAAATCTCTCCCCTCTTGAGCGGCTTTTCCGGGGAACAGATTAGTGTTAATTAGGGGATGTTTTCCTGGTGGGATAGTTTCTTACCATTAGTGCCACTGTCCTTCATCCTAAGGGTGGTGGTATTGACACTGATTGCCTTCATAGGCAGGCAGACCACTTCATAGGAGTCCAGTCATCTAGCACCCTGAGACCCACTGCCTTTTTACTTAAAAGCTTGAAACTGTCAAGCCTCAGGGTGCTCGAGATCCTACCTGTTAAAACAGTCATTAACCCCAAGTTAATTAACCCCAACTTTCCTTAAGTCCCATTCAAATCAGTTCTTAAAAACTTTTCTCATGGTAAGTGTGTCCCAAAGTGATCCCAGGCCTCAAGCAGTCTGGTGAGTAGGACAAGCAAGGGACACGCGGATAGGAAGCCTTTGAAACGTGAACTATATCTTATGGCTGGGGAAGACTAATAAGCATTTGCTAACTATATTATTGACAGAATGAATGACAGTGGGCACTTCTGTCATTTGAGGTGGTTTCAGGTCACACTTTCTTGACAACCAGCTTGGGTTTTGTCTTAATTTCAGTGATTACTGATCATGGATTTAAAATCATGACTGCAGGGAGAAGGCTCACAATATACTATATACTTGTGTTAGTCCTATCACAAACAATGCTTAACTCCCAAATTATCACCATGTGTCAGATGACCTTACCTCACCTGGTTCCTGAGGCCACAGTGAAGCCATCTGCTGCAGCTGCTATCACAGGAAACCTTGAGTGAGACTGGAAGAGTGGCCTCCATGCTTCCTTAGGTGGCCAGTGGCAGGATCCTCAGCAAATGGCTAAGCCACTGACAGAAAGAAACTCAGGAAGGGTCCCTGTCCTTTATGACCAAGTCTCCCTCCTGGCAAATTATCACTTCTGTTCCTGAACATTTGGGGGAGGCCGGGGGTGGGGGGAGGTAATCAGTTTTTACTGTTTGAAAGGAGAGGCAGCAAAGAATTTGTGGACTTTGGAAATCACTAGAATATGTAAATATTGAAATTTGTCCAAGACATTTACATAAAATGGCTCAGTGTTTCACAGCGTTCAGTTTGTCAATGAAAAGTGCTTTTAAACAAAGTACTTTTCCTGGAAATTAATAAAATGTCTTCCAAAATACCTGATGCCATTTGAAAATGAAACAAAGCCAAAACATGTAAGATCTTGAGA
>NW_022196906.1:7468750-7483196 GCF_008632895.1 Mastomys coucha
GCTTGCTGGTTTCATAGAATGACCTGGTTCTGTTTTTTTACTTTTCTTTTTGCTTCCTGAACTATGGTCAACAAACATAAATTTAAAACAATTGGCTGCATCTTCTCTGTACTACGTCATAAGTTCTATGCTGAATGTAAATGTGAACAGAGGTTAAAATAAAAGTCACCATCTATCCCAAAGAAGCAGACAGTGCTGGGAGGCATGTGCTCAGCTCATATACACTGCTGTGCACAAGGCTCTTGTCTGAACTTTGTGGCAGAGAGACGGGGTCATGCTATGCAAGCAGCAGGAGAAATGTCCACTAAAGGCGGAGGTTGGGAAGACATCTTGAGGGTGGGGGAGCACTGTTTGAAAACGACTTGGAAGAGGGCTGTCCATCGAATAGCTGGCAGTTGGAAGCAAAGCTGTAGAGCCTGGAAGTGTAGTTTCCTGCGGGAACCATAGCGAAGCTGGAAGAGGGTTGGACTTCAAGAGTGGACTCTCCAGAGCATCTCCAATAACGTCATGCACAACCTGGACAGTCGTTACCAGAGCTTTAGTCCATGAGACATGAACAAATTAACACTTAGGAATTAACAGATGTGTAGCCTTATAATAACAACAGATTTCTCCTGCTTACTGTCTCCAAGCCTGTTTATTACATGTGTCACCTGTAGTCCTCACTGGCTTTATGGGTAAAGATGTGTTCACTTCTACCTCACGGATAAGAGACCCAAGGCTTCATAGCTGAACCATCCACCCTGCTAAGGAGTGGGATATAAAAAAAAAATCAAACCAAGGGGAAAACTCGATTAAGAGATCAAAGAATTTATGTTTGTGTTTCTTATTCTTTTATTCCTGTCTGGAAACCATGCTACTACTGGAAAGAAGGTCTAGGAATTCCACTTTGGTTGTATCTGAAGTAGTTGTGCTTGGGAAAGAGTTTAGAAGACAATGCTGCTGCTGCCTTGAAAAAGCAGGGGCTATCTGGGCAAGTCTGCCTTCACAGCTCAATACCATATGTGTAGAGAGTAAAGAGGTATAAACCAGACACGCACATACTTAAGGAAAGGGTGCTTTTTCACCCTGCCTGGAGAAACACACTCTCACAATGAGAAAAATAGGAAACACAAAGCAAGCTCCCAGTGTTGCCACCGAACCATGGTGAAGTGGCTTATTATTCTGTGCACACAATGTTTCTGTGGGTGATAAAATTAAGGCACATACAATTAGTATAGTAATAATTAATCTGTAGCCTTTAAAAGATTTATTTTATGTCTGTGTGTCTGTCCAAGTGGGGATATATGCACATGAGTGCAGTGCCCTAAGAGGCCGATCCCCTAGAGCTGGAGTTAGAAGTGATTGCGAACTGTCAGACCTGGGCTCTGGAAAGGAGTCTCCTCCTTCAGAGCCACAAACACTTTTAACCTCCCCCTGCCTTATGCTTAATCTTTATTTCTAAAGAATCCATAATGGTATTGCTATGGCAAAGGTTTTTTCTGTTATATAACCTGTTTTTGTTTACAGAAATGATAGTACTATGTACAAAACATCAAACAAAGATAATGTAAATGAAGCGAAACACAATTCTTTGGAATATTCTTACTGAATATTTCTTTTACATAAGTAAACTAACAAATCTAGCATACTTTGTTCCAGTGCCTCTCATAGACCTACATGTGATTAAAATGCACAGAACTTGCTCTGCCTTGTAAACTATCCAGCCACAGCAAGCACCTGTTGGGAACACTGAGCCTTCAGGGTGTATACCAGATCACAGATTAGAAAGTAGAAAGAAGCGGTGGATTGGATTGGAAGCTTGGCACAAGCTAGGAAATGATGCCTTATAACCCTTGCCCTTCTCACTGAGAGCAAAGACTTGGTCTGCCATTTTCTTACCCACAAGCTTTCACTACCCAGTGTCCCCTTCCCCCCACACACACACCTAGACCAATCCTTTGGCATGGTCGTTGTGGCAATCAGAGAGAACCTTCCCAACCTAGGGTAAGGCTGGCACCCTGGGTTTCCAGGAAGCAAGGGAGCAGAGGGAGTCTTCAGCAGGAGGGCTTACAGTGCGGCTCATGGTCATCGTGTGGATGACCATGTGGCTGAACTCCTTTTCATAACCGTATTTCATGCATCTTGAAGAAACACACCGCTCTCATACCCCAAGAGAGAAACTGTGAATGAGGCCCACTCTGCAGTCCACTACATGTTCGTTTGACCTGGGGGTTGTGGGAAGTTGCCAGCTGAACACTTTGTCTTGGAAACACTCTTTACTGTGAAATTGTCTGCTTTTAAGAATGACTAGGTTCTATAAGAAACAACAAGAAAACCCCCATGTGTGTCCAAACGAACGTCTGATAAGAAGAAGCAGAAAATGGGAAGAGAGAAGGTGGAGCATGAGACTGTCATACAGCAATGGAGAAGCAGCCAGTGGGAACGAGAAGCACATGAAAGACAGTTCTGGGAACTGTAGTCACCTGGCTGCTGAGGTGATCAGGCCCTGGTGGATTGACCTTCTGGTTGCATCTACAAACATGGCAAACTTTTAGCTTTTCTCCATTAACACTGAGTATTTCTGAGACTGGAAACCTTTGATAGTGAAACCATAAAATGCTAAAATGAGTAGAGGTGGTGGTCAGAACCACCACTCATGTCTTCAACATGCTAAGGGGAAGCCAAGATCTCAACAGTTGTTCAGGTTTGTGAGTGAAGATGACTCCTATGCAACTCCTTAAGTAGTTCATAGTCATCCAGGCTTGATGCACACACCTTTAATCCCAGCACTATGGAGGCAGAAGCAGGTAGATCTCTGAGTTCGAGACCAGCCTGGTCTACAGAGTGAGTTCCAGGACAGCCACACAGAGAAACCCTGTATCAGGAAAACAACAGCAGCAGCAGCAACAACAACAACAACACAGTCCATTCATAGATTATCTGTGTAGTTGAAACAATATTATTTGCTGTCTCCAGAGGAATGATATGAAAGAGTAGAATATGTACTTGAGTCCAGCCTGGTCCCTTCGGGGTTACACAGTTTCCAGAATGACAGAGGACACAAAACATACGGGTCAGACCAAAGGACCGTAGGATACGGGGATTTGTCCATGAAGCCATCTTAGAGACTGAAGGAAAGGCCAGAGCGGTCTCTGAGTCTTGATGAGCATGTTACCAGTCACTGCAAAGCAGGTGGGAACTCATGGCATTCCTGAGGGCTCACAACCAAGTCAGTTAACTGCCTTTAAGTCTAAATAATCTGAAACTACAAACTCCCCCGAACCCCTTCAGTCTACTCCATCACTTTCCAGAGCTGGCATTATAAACGCCATTGTGAAAAATTGTTTCTCACTGTGAACACCTGCTTTAAAGAAAGTCACTGCATTTTTCCAGGGAGAAAAAAAAGGCCTACAAAGATTCTGTATGAAAGATCAATACATCCCCTTGATGTTCAGAAAACCCCTGCTGTCTAAGGCCCTGTGCACGAACTGAACCCACAGGTACTCAGCAAGTCCCACTTATGAAGAAGGCACTATGACCTGACCCAACACTATGGCCGAAGACTCCAAGAACACAAATGTTTTGTTGTGTCCTACAAAAGCAACAGGGCAGAGGGGAGGGCTTTCCTTTTACTTTTTCTCTAAGGGAATTTGAAATTAGTTTTTGAGAATAAACAGTGCAGAATGCAATGGATAATCATGATCCTTATAATCTTATTGACATGTCCGGATATTAACAAAATCATGGTATTCCTCAACACTGTGTTTCAACCTCAAGCTCACACATACTCCTGAATGCCAGGAAGCTGACCTTATTTCTGTCTTGTATTTACGACAAAGTCTGCTAGTTTAGCTCTTAGCATCCAACTGTAGCCTGAGTAAAGAGGTTCATACTGTAGGTGTGAGGCAGTGTAGAGGCGGAGAGGACTAGCAGAATGAAGCTGTTCCTGCTGAGGGAGACAAGGCCATGCCTTTCAACGGCTGTTGGGAGCCTGGAGCTTCTGCTGGTTCTCAGGCCCACTCTGCAGTAGGTTCTGTTGAACACCATGGAGGGATGCCAACAGCAACATAGTACCACAAAGACAGTGGCCAGGTACCACCAGTTAGTCTATTAAGATTTGTCATGACACCTGTTACATTAGTTACTTTCCTTCCTACTGTTGCAAAAATACTAAACAGATGCAACTTAAGAAAGAAAGGAAGGAAAGATCTATGTGGGTTCACAAATTTGGAGAATAGTGGAGAATAGGCCATCGTGGTGGGGAAAGAGTGGCAGAGGATGGTGGTGGAGGACCTGAGGCCATTGGTCAAACTGCTTCTGCAGTCAGAAAGAAAGATCAATGTGGGTCCTCTGCTTGCTTTCCTCCCCTTTCCCTTTTCATTCAGCTTGAGTCCATGGGGGTGCCATGGGGGTGCTGCCCACATTCAACGTGGACTTTCCTCCTTCATTAAGCCTGCCTGGAACCGTCCTCATCTGAGATACTCCTAGAGGTGAATCTCCTGGGTGGTCCTAAATCCATTCAAGTTGACAATGGGTAGCAACTATCGGGCATCGTTATCTCAACATTTGAAGCAGAATTTATTAATCTCATTTGATTGAGAGATGATGGGAAGACAGCTGGGAGGCACAGAAGCTGCTGGTACCAGAATTGTTCTGACTCCAGGGCAGTGCTGTAAGTGCCACCACTTACATTTTCCTTGGGAAAATTAAGGAAGCCTGGCTAACTTCTGGGGAAATCAGGAGAGCCCCTGCAAGCAGACAGAGTGGCAGGGCCTCTGAAGGATGGTGTGTATTTGGTGGGTAGCAGAAGAATATCTTTTATGATATTTTATTTTATCTTCATATTCACCTTAGATGACGTCGTGAACATTAGAGTTCTCAATAAAAATCTGTTGAGCATGTACTGTGTGGAGGGTGTTGTTTGTATTGCTTTAAATCTCTTCAACAAACTTTAAATCTTCAGTGTCTAGTTCCATTAGACTCTGAGCCAGATGGCTCCAGGGGGCCTCTGGGAACAGCCTGTGGGACATTGCCACTATATATACACCAAGGAAAGAATAGCCCCTTAGGGGTTACACAGACCCATAAATTGGAGGAAATGCAGTTCTGACCACCATTCAATGTCCCAGATGTTGGACTGCCAGAATAAGCAAGTAAGAGAGAGGATGCTCAGCTGGATTTCAATTTCAGACAAGCAATTAGTAAGTAATATTTAGTACAATTATGCCTCAGATTTGCACGGTGCATACTTACGGCTGATAATCAATTATTCATTTGAAATTTAACTGGGTCCTTACATATTATGTGGCCACTCAACCCAGGCAAGAATGGGAGGGAAAATGGTGAGATCTGAGTTTATTTGGCATATATAAATATTCTTCTGTTTAAGGCATCAAGTCATTTAACTTTCATCCAATAGAAGGGAATGTATCCTCTGTGTGGTCCAACCTCATGTAAAGTGTCCCAACTCAAACTGAGGCAGGAGAAGTTACATCACAAAAGTCCTCAGGAAAACTAACAAAATACCTGTTTTCTTTAGTCTTAAATATCTATTCACGAAGTTCTGACCTTAAAGTACTAGTCACAGTTAATCCACATAAGCCACTCAATTTACAATTTGATAAAAATGCATGCATGCCTCACACCCTGGGGATACAAATGGGTGTACTGAAAACTGGACTGTGAAGTAATTCCCCCATTAACAATGACAGTTAAGTGTGGTTCACGAAGGAGGCACAGTGCCTAGGACTGAATCATAAGAATAATGGCTGTTTGGGAGCTGGAGTCAGATATCAGCCTTTAAACCAAGTGCAAGCCTGGGCCCCAGCTGCCTCCTGTCACTGACAGGCAGGGAAGAAAGTCAGAGGCACACTCAGGAGTGCTTCCTGATGCTTTTATTTCAAAGAACTGGGACTTAAACCAGGCTCCCCTAAATAGAAAGCAAATAGATCCACCTACTTAATGGTCAGTTTGCCTGTAGTCTCTTGGTAAGAAAAATTATTCTGAGGAGAAAGATTGCTTTGAAAAGAAAGCAACCCTGAAATGTGAAATGGGGGCTGCAAATGGGGGTAGGGGGAACATTAAATCACAGTGGGACACAAATACTCCAGGTCACAGAGCCCATAGATAACCAGTATCTGACAAACCTACGTGGTTTATAATTACTAAAACTGCTCTAATCTTCCTGGGCAAGTTTTACTGAAATCTACTGAATTACACTGGATTAGTGGTTGTACGAATGCAGTCATGGAAACGATTCATAGATTAACGGAGGTTAGTTACACATCTGACCCAGATGGTGGTTATCAGAAGTTGCTTCGTCCCATCTAGGGGGACAATCTCAGCTCTGTAATCACCGAGAAGTTTGCCAACCGTCAAACACCCTCACCTAGCTCTGAAATCTTCTCTGTGTTGACCTTGTCTTTTCCTCATTTTCAGAAAAATCACTTTAAGGTTGCATTTATAAGGTAGGGATGGAACCAGGTCACAAAAGTACATAGAGGGGAAGAAATGTGCTGCGATATACTCTTGGTGAATGCTGTTCTCTGGACGAGTGTGGGAATTAACTGTATTGCCCCTGGGAGTGTCTGAGCTATACTCTAGTAGGGACATTGTGTGACGTTATCAAGGACAGTGAAGTGTGTATCAATATATCAGGGCGAGGGACACTGACTCCATGTTCTGTTGTAGAGCTCTTCGGATGAGCCATGCATTTGTGCCTTTATGAGGTCCTTAGGAAATGCAGAAGATGAGCGTCTTGACTTTCCTTTATAGCATCTCCTGGCCAGTGTTAGTGTTGCACATGAAGTGCAAGCCCAGGTTGATGAATTATAAAATGGCTGAGCAAATGTTCATTGTGTTCGATAGGGGCAACAGCGCAGCATGAAATACACATGGAGGGAATGATTGCATAAGATTCATGCATCCTTTTACTTAGAACTTGTTAGCCTGGGTCTTCCTTGACACCACTGTCCTACTCAAACATCTTCTGGCTTCCCCCTGTCCTTAGAATCTCTAGCACTTTGCTTGGCAGCCCCTTAAAGTCTGTTTGCTTTGACTCAGCCACTGTGTTTGGTAGAATTCTCCACAGCTTTTGCCTCCCTAGGAGGCCTTTGTTCTCCTTGAAGACTCAGTTCAAAATTGCACTACTGAGGTATCTTAATAGATAAGAGTGCTATGTGAACATGAGGACTTAAGTTCAAATCCCCCAAATTCATGAAAAAAGCCAGGTGGGGATGCATCCACTCCCAGCACTAGGAGCAGGGCAGGGGGGGTGGTCCAGGGAGGGGAGGATGGTGAGGGGGAAGGAGCAGAATCAGATAGATCCCTTGAACTCACTTGGCCTGGCAGCCTAGCTGAAAGATGAGTTTCAAATCTGCTGAAAGACCCCATCTTACAGGGTAAGGTTGGAGGATGAGAGAGGAGGGTTTCCGACACCCTCCCTTGTCCTCAGCATGTCACACCTGCACACTAGTGTTCAGCTCACACGCATGCATGCACGCTCCACCATGGCACCATGGATAAGTATCACACCAACCTGACCTCCCACCTAGAGTGGGTGCCTCCCTTCTGCCACAGCCCTTGTCCATGTCTTCCATGAGAAAGCATGGATTTCAAGTTTCTCTAATTCCCCCTTTTAGTGAGCTCCAAGTATCTTGAGAACAGACTGTCTCTTTTTCTGACTTTCGTTTTCATAAGTGAATGAATTAAATGCACAGGGGTGATCAAGCATTTGTTCTAATAATGAATATTCTGGAGTGTGTCACCAACCTACATTTGCTGTCAGGGTATAGAACACAGAAATGATATTAGAGAACACACACACACACACACAATATCAGTAGTGACAATTCCAACAGTTGCGAAAAGGATAAGCACATTTCTGGAGTGAGATGGAGAGGCAGCTTCATGGAGAAGATGGGATTTGGGGTGGGCTTTGACCATGGTATTAAAGTGGGAGTCTTTCTCTAGGAGAATCACCAACCATCTTGACTTCAGGGTTCAGTGGGAATATAGACTATAAAGAGAAGGCCACTTGTAAGAGTCGGTTATCAGCTAAAAGCAGGGGAAATCCTGCTCGATGCCTCCTTTGGTCTAAGCACTCCTAAGAAGATGCTTTTAGCAGCCTTAGACATCTGTGCAGTCCATGGACAGACACAGTTGGCTCCGCTAAGAGGGGATTAAACATGCCTTTAGAAATTTAAGTGTGAAACTCTGACTCAGAATGTACATTAATTACCTTTGCCCTAAATGACTTGTTTCCTGGAGCTTTCTATATGTTATGCTTAATTGTGTGTATTTGTGAAAAGTGTTTGGGTACCTTTAGGGCCTGATCCTGGAAATCCTGGAAGGTATTCTCATAGTACCTTTATACCCTGTGACTCTCCAGTTTCTGTACCTGGATGAGCACATTTGACTAGACAGAGTAAGTCTTCAAAGGATAAAGAAAACAGGCAGAGGAGAGAAGACAGCAGCAGAGCAGTGGTGGGGGCTGTGCTCAGTGGTGGCTGTTGGAAATGAAGGGACTCAGAAGCCACAGACAGGTAGAGGCCAAACTCTGAAAGCTTACCCAGTGAAGCATGCACAGGCCATCTGCCTCCACCTTTCTGCACCACACAGAACAAAACATTGGTCATTTCTGGTCTTAGACACACACACACACACACACACACACACACACACACACAGCCAAAGGACAATTTTACTGCATGTCTTCAGAGGAACTACTGACTTGTGACTCATTTGGAAGCCACTTGGATACATGTAGGAAAGAAAAACAGCAGGAAGAGCAGGGGAGATCTGATGCTGTGGTCCAGAGCACATAGGGAATACACTGGTGTAGTACATATCTCACACACACACACACACACACACACACACACACACACACAACACACAACACACATATACAGTCGTATAGCTCTTCGTGAATGGGTGGTGCTGGGGCCAGATCTCTGAATGAAGCTCTTTATCCATTCAGACATCTTGGGGAGTGTAGAGTCCCCTCATTTGTTTCTAGGTTGGAAAAACATCTCCCAGCACCTTCCTTACACTTTCAATTAACTTATATATTATATTATTAATTATATTAACTTAAGTGGTTCATTCACTCTGCTGCACAGATGGTTCATTGCTTCATGGTGGCGAGCAGGTATGCACTTTACCCTTTCTCCAAATGCATGAACAAAGAAACATAGAAAAATGCATCTCTTTGGGGACACTAAATTTGTTTCATTTGGGAGACCAATCAAAAAAGTGAGGGGACTAGCAGGGGCAGACTAAGGATCTAAGAAGATCCTTCTCATCCCTTTGTTTCTGACTCCATCTGTCTGTCTGTCTGTCTGTCTGTCTTTCTGTCCCTCCCTCTTTCTCTTTCCATCCCTGCCTTTCCTCTTCTCCCCTTTCTGGTGTGTGTGTGTGTGTGTGTGTGTGTGTGTGTGTGTGTGTGTGTGTGTGTGTGTGTGTGGTCAGGAGTCCACATAGAGGCCAGAGGTCTTCCTCCATTGCTTTCCACACTATTATTATTATATATATTTTATACACAGGGTTTCCACCTGAACTCACTAGCTAGCTAGACTGTGTGACAAGTAAACCCCAGGAATCCTCCTGTCTGCCTGTAGTACACGGTGCTTGGATTTCAGGCATGCACCTTGCCCAGTTCTGGTGTGGGTGATGGGTCCCTAACTGCAATCCTCATCTTTGTGTAGGGAACACATTATCTGCTACTCCATTTCTGAAGCAGTCCTCCACATTGCTTCTAAATCTTCTGCTAAGACTTCCTAACAACCTGAGTTCAGAATGTCAGTGCCTGTGAAAGGGTAAGGCGTGCACTTTGATTTTTATTTCATTTTACGAATGGATGCAATTAGGAACTTAAAGAGGAAAACTTGGTTTTCTAGAGTCAGCTGTTTGACAGTTTCTACTGAGACACAGCTGCCTGCAGAGGGTAGTGTGGGCAGCCAACTGCTGCTATTTGAGATGAAGAAATTGGCCCAGGACCTGAAGGCAAGCGCACAGTGTACAGCATGTTCCTCAGAGCTGTGAGTGGTTCTCATCTGGAAGACAACAGCATCAACGGCTCTGGAGTCGGCCTGGTTATTTAAACCTTCTGTCTTGGAGCTCAGTTCACAGTTCACCAACATCAGCAGAAACTCTCCATTTTGTTGTCTACTGTCCCCAAAGCATACGAAGCTACTTGAGATAAATAGGAACTAAGGATTCCAGAGAGTTCACACCCTTTGTCACATTTAATTCTTACAGTAATCCAGAGAGGTTAGTGCAGCTCCCTCCACTTCTTTCTTCCCCTACTCTCCTCCTCCTCCTCCTCCTTCTTTTTCTTCTTCTTCTTCTTCTTCTTCTTCTTCTTCTTCTTCTTCTTCTTCTTCTTCTTCTTCTTCTTCTTCTTCTTCTTCTTCTTCTCCTTCTCCTTCTCCTCCTTCTCCTTCTCCTTCTCCTTCTCCTTCTCCTTCTCCTTCTCCTTCTCCTTCTCCTTCTCCTTCTCCTTCTCCTTCTTCTTCTTCTTCTTCTTCTTCTTCTTCTTCTTCTTCTTCTTCTTCTTTTGAGAATGTGCTTCTCTATGTAACCTTGACTGTCCTGAAACCTACTGTATAGACAAGACTGGCCTCTAAGTCAGAGATCTGCCTGCCTCAACCTCTCCAGTGCTGGGATTAATGGTGTATGCCTCCTGACTTTCCTCCATTTCTTAAATGTGTGTGTTGGATGTGTGTGCCTCTTTGTGTGTGTGTGTGTCACATGTATGTTTGTGTGTGTATATGTGCTGGATGTGTGTGCATGTGTTTATGTGTATGTGTGTGTTAGATTTGTGTTTATATATGCATATATATGTGTGGTGTGTGTGGTGTGTATTGTGATGTGTGTATGAGCATGTGTGTGTGCTAGATGTGTATGCATATGTGCATGTGTTTGATGTATGTGTGTATATGTAAGCATGCATGAGTTTTATGTGTGTGGTATGTGTATGGTGTGGTATGTGTATTTATGTGTACCTGTATGCACAAGTATGCACATGTGTGCATTGTGTGCACATGCACATGGGTGTGTGTACATGGGTGTATATATTTGAGTATGTGATATATAGATATGAATGTATGTATGTGTGACTGAATGTGCATTGTGTGTGAGTATGTCTATATGTGTGTGTGTATGTGAATATGTGTGTTTATGCATGTATATGTGAGCATGTATGTGAGTATATGTATGTGCATATGTGTGAGCTTGACTGTGTGTTTATGTGTGTTTATGTTATATCCTGATGCTCAGGGAAGTACTTGTCTAAGGTCTAGTGAGATACAAATAGAAGTGCTGGAAGTTGCATCCAAGTATTCTTGTTCTTGACTTTAAAGTATGTTTCAGGCCCAGTAGGTTGCTTATCAGATAGAAGGTGCTTGTTACCAGGCCTGATAGTGAGAGTTAAACCCCTGGAAGCCACCAGGTGCCCACCTGGCAGGAGACTCCTGAGTCTTTCGAGTTGACCTCTGATCACATGTGTACACAGTACACAGGCACACAGTAGATAGTTTTTAGAAGTGCATGTTTCATCTGCCCTATCTGTTTACTGAGTAAGCTGGGCACAGCTCCAATAGCTCCTATGTTGCGAGTTCTGTTTTCTAATTTAAAGGAAGTATTTAGTGTCTATTGTTCAACTACTCATACTACACATATGTTGCATTACATGAAACTCTGAGAAGTGCCAAGGAAACAAGATGCAAATACCTCCACTGTGCCCATATGCCCTCTCTCTGATTCTGGCTCCCTCTCTTTCCTCTCTGGATCTGTGTTGAGTGTCTAATATATACATAAATAGTAAACAATATTTCATACACATATATTCATATATTACAATGGTATCTTTGTTAGAAGACAGGGATGAAAATAATTTGAATTTTCAGTTTGGCACCTTTGTCACTTCATCTGAGGTATCTTTGCCAAGCTCTTGAATACATTATTAACCCATCTGATTCTGTCTGGGGACTACAAAGTATTTCTTTACATCTTATCACAGGACCCAACCAATCCTCTTGCAGAGAAAAGGGCATTCTTGACAGCTTTTCCTTAACTTAAACTCATGTAATATTGCTCCAGTTGTCGTTTTAAGCACGAGAGAAGGAGTGGCACTCTGCAGAGAGCACTGGCGATTTTCTTCCTGCTATGATGAACAGCACAGAACTTACTCTATCCTTGGAATCTTGTGGAGCTCAGACAATTCAACACCCTCTTGGGATGAGTAAATATCAGCCTGTTCCCAGGAAGATTAACTAGTCAGATGGGGGGGGGCAGCTACTTTCTAGAGGGCTGAACTTTAACTTCCTCCTACACTTCCGAGGGCAGCATCTCAGATGATTTACTTCAGTGGTGTTGTGATATATAGAAAGAATAGATATTTTATTCAGTTTTAAGAGTAACAGTAGTGTCTTTCTGAGACATTAATTTTGGTCACAGAGTTAATATTTGCTAATATAGACCTTTAAAAGGCAATTAAGTAAAGTTAAATTAGGAAATGTGAACCCTGAGCTTCCTCAGGACCAGCCACGAGCTTATGAGCAAAGACTAAACTTCCATGCCTGCTATGGAGGTGGCAGACACCACTCTCAGACTTCCCTCATAGTCTCATGTTACGGAAAGGATGGAGAATATTTAAGTTCCTAGGCACTAGAGAGATGGCTCAGTGGGTCAACGCTCACATTGTCCTTTCGGAAGACACGAGTTGGTTCCCAGCACCCACATCAGGCAGCTCACAACTCAACTCTAGCTCCAGGAGAACTGCTGCTGCTGACCTCCATGGGGATTGCATGCATGTGCAAGTTAACTCCTGCAGGCACACAGCACACACATACATTTTTAAAATAAATGACATTTTAAGAGCTTTTAAGCTCTCTGGTAGCTTCAGGGACCCCAATGGGGTCTTCAGAGATCCTAAAGGCACAACTTTTAAGCTTAGATCCATGACTAGTCACCTGTGTGGATGGGTTTCTGAAGAGCCTACCTCTTGTCTACATCCTCTGTGGTGTGGGCTGAAAATAGTTCTGTATCACTGGGTGCCTCTGAGGGCCCAACATGATCTTGGCACAGTTGGGCTGGAAAGATTCAAACAGTTGTCGCCACCCTTCCACTGTGTAAAGTGAGCAAACTGGGGCTCTGGTTTGCTAGGCGTCTTACCCCAGTTCGTTCATCAACAAATACTTCAGTGTCCTACCAATCCTACCAAGCGGTGTGCCCACAGCTTATGGTCTATGTTGCGAGAATTATCAGGACGTTTCAGCTATTCGGAAAGTTTTCTTTTCTTTTCTTCTTTCCTTTCTTTCTTTCTTTGTTCCTTTCTTCCTTCTTTCCTTTCTTTCCTTTTGTTAGTTCAGTAGTTCTTGCCCCTTGAATCAGAAGGAAGGGTCCTGTTGCTGATTCTTGGTTTCATGATGATGAGTCATCCATGAACTATCTACTTGTTCCTTTCTACTTCCTGTCTTCTGCTAAGTGTCACAAGGCTATTGACTTTCTGTCACCACTCATAATGGAGACTGTGAAAGCTGGTTAACTCCTTGCTGGCAGCCTTGCCTGCAGACAGAAGTGTCTCCATGGCTGTTGACCAACAACTCCTCTGCTTTGCCTCCCAGATTGACACCCCACTATGACTTCTTCGCATCTTCCACTTGCCTAGGAGCCTGACTTTGGTCTTGACATTGGATTCTTCTCCATAGTTACCATTTAGACTCCTTTGTGACCAGGTACCATGTAACATGGAACTAATATGTCAGCAAAGCCTTCAGGGTTAGAGCTCTACTTCATGCCCCCTTCCACTAAGTAGACGTACATATGACATATGAGTGTGTGAGTGCCCGTGGAGGCCAGACATTAATCTTAAGTGTTCTTCCTCAGGAGAAGTCCACCTTAGCTTTTGAGACAGGTTCTCTCGCTGAGCCTGGAAGTCAGTAATTATGCCAGGCTTCCTGGCCAGCAAGCCCCAGAGATCCTCCTTTCTCTGCCGCCCCAGCACTGAGGTTTCAGAACTCCCAGCTCATATGCAGGCCCTCATGCTCACATGACAAGAGTTTTGCCAGCCCTGATACTGACTCTTAGGTCTGTCTTTTATAACTAGATTTTTTCCCTTAACCTCTAGATCCAAATAGCTTTGGGTGTTTCTGTATTCCATAGGCACATCAAGCCATCAAGCATATTGTATCTAGAAATAGGTTTTATTATCTCCTTTCAACACACATACATGAATAAATATGTGCACATGCATTCACATATGTGCACACACATGCACATGCATACACATACACCCATACACACACATGAACATATACACATACACATACACACAAACATATGCATAAACACACACATACACACATGCAGTACACATATACACATACACACCAATACACATATACATACACATACACACACATATACACATATACATATACACACATACACACATGCAATA
>NW_022196906.1:7483225-7484081 GCF_008632895.1 Mastomys coucha
ACACACACATATACACATATACATATACACACATACACACATGCAATACACATATACACATACACACCAATACACACCCATACACATATACATACACATACACAAACACACACATATACACATATACATATACACACACATACACACATGCAATACACATATACACATACACACCCATACACACCCATACACATATACATACACATACACAAACACACACAAACACACATATACACACATACACATATACACACATATACACACACAAACACATACATACACATATGCATACTCACATACACACACATATACACACACATACATACACAGGATGGAGAGAAAGAGTACACACTTTTTCCTGCAGGCTTATTAGTCAGGCACTCTTCCGTCTTTCCCATGTCCCATATGCATCTCTCATCTCCATCTTACCTTGCAGGACCACGCGTGTCTCCATCCTGTTCCTGTTACTTGCCTCAATTCAGCACCATCTCTTCCCTTTCTGTTTGTCATAGTGGCTCCCTAACTTTCCCAGTGGTCTGGCTTTCCATGTTGATCAGCCCCTGATGCTCCCAGAGATCATCTTCAAGACCCAAACTTATTACTCTCCATCAGCAGAGAAAATGGGTGGTTTCCATTGCTGCAGCCTCCGTCTGTTCTCTCTCCACTGAGTGGCTGTAAGCGCTGCCATCCACTTGCCCTGCCACTTTGTCCATTCTGCTGAAGGCAGGTGTATTAGTCAGGGTTCTCTAGAGTCACAGAACTTATGGGTAGTCTCTATATGGTAAAGAAATTTGTTGATGACTTACAGTCTGTAGTCCAACTCCCAACAATGGTCAGCAGCAGCTGTGAATGGAAG
>NW_022196906.1:7484479-7508578 GCF_008632895.1 Mastomys coucha
GGATTCATAGCCACTATACCTCAAGATCTCCATGCCAAGATCCAGGTCAGAAACTTGTATCTCTCAGCATCCAGATTAGCATCATGGGTGACCCTTCCAATTCTGGATTACAGTTCACTCTAGATACAGTCAAGTTGACAGCCAGGAATAACCACTACAACAGGTGACTTCCTCCTCAGGGGTCTTGCCAGCTTCTCCTCCTCCCACTCTGAAGACTTGCCTCTAAGAAGTATTCATCTTAGTTCCATATTACACACCTTTCCTTTGTTTCAGATGTTCATAGTCCTTCATTTATAACTTTGGACTACACTTTTCATACCCATCTCCCCTAAGTAATGTTCAGCTTATCACACTGGATAACAGGCAGATAGAATCTGTCTTTAAGACTGTGTTATGTTAACACAATGTCTCAGTACACAGAAGAAATAAATATTTGTTGAATGAATGTGCTAAGACGTAAGACCCAAGAGATGTTTATTATTGTACTTCATAGTTAAATATTTTATTTCAATACTAATTTACCGAGTACCATACCTAATATCTCACAAACTAATAAAAACAGATACCCTTGTGCATTGACAAAGTGCTAAAACTTTACAAGTAAGATTTCAAAATTATTTGTAACTTTTATTTTCATTGAGTTTCAGGTTTATCTAAAGTTTATTTAACTTTGATTAATTTAAATTCCTTTATTTAAAAAGTAATCATATTTAGCTGGGTGATAGTGGTGCATACCTTTAATTCTAGCAGTCAGGAGGCAGAGGCAGGCAGACCTCTGTGAGCTTGAGGTCAGCTCAGAGTAAGTTCCAAGACAGCCAAGGTTACATAGAGAAACCCAGTCTTAAACTCCTTTCTCCCCAAAGCAATCATACTTAAGTTATTCTGTTCTCATGTTTCTGTCTGTTGTGTAAGACTCAAAGCCTGGTAAAAGTGGTAATCTGAATATCTTCTTAGAAAGAGAGGAGTGAGTCAGATGGTGTGTAGCTTAAGCAAGTGATGCCTGCCTGAGACTATGGACAGGAAGGAAGAAGGAGGTCACCACTTTGGTTTTTGAACCAGATGATTAAGCTAATCATTGACTTGCATATGCGTGATATAAAATATTGTTAGCATTTAGGTCCCAGTACCTATGTGAAAATCGCATGTGACCTCATAGGCCTATGGCCTCTGTGCACAGTGGAATCAGGATTACTGAGGCTTGTGCTGGCCACCAGCCTAGCCAAACAATGGCGAGCTTCAGTTCTATTAGATTCTCTGTCTCATGGGAACAAGACCAGAGAGTGACAGAGAAAGATACCCAATGTCTTCTTCTGGCCCCAGAAACATGAGTCTGTGCATCCCCCAACACATAGACCACACACACACACACACACACACACACACACACACACACACACACACACACAAACACATGCTCACGCGCGCATATACTCATATGAACAAAATAGTTAAAGAAGATGAAAATGCTGTGTGTGTGTGTGTGTGTGTGTATGCGTGTGTTTCCTGATGTAAGATTCTCTCTTAGGTAGAAATATATACAAGACTATTTAAAATTGGGCAATTTCCACATGCTTTAACCATTCTGCTCACATGTGTATGTGAATGTGTGTGTGAGTGTGTGTGTGAATGTGTATGTGAGTGTGTGTGTGTGTGAGTGTGTGTGAATGTGTGTGTCAGAGTGTGTGTGTGTGAGAATGTGTGAGTGTTTGTGAATGTGTGTGTGAATGTGTGTGTTTATGTGTATGTATATGTGTGTGTTTAAACTAATATGAGCTTGTCTATGCATATGGGAGACACTGAAGTCCATTGCTTGATATGAGAAACAGTTTCTTGCTGGAAGGTGTGATCAGTGTCTTCTTCCACTATTCAAGTAAGCATATTTGAAACTATCGCAATTTAAAAACCCTGTAGATTTTAAAATGCCTTCCATAGGTTCACTTCCTTTAGGATTCAGCCTGCCAAAGTACATTGCAGGGTAAAGGTGGCTGTTGTTCTGTTCGTGATCTTTGAGCAGAATGCTAGCTGCCTCCATTTGAGATTCTAGAGTTACTAAAAAAGTCTCTTATCTTAAAATATCTTGGGTCCTAATGTTGTGGCCCTTAGAAATTTGGGGTCTAGTTGTTTTTCACTAACAAGTAAATGTTTCTAGCCACTTAGTTCTCTTTAATAATCAAGCTGTATTGAAAACACATTTGCAGAGCCTTCTCTTTGATTTTAGTTGCACGGATCCAGACAGGAGACCCTACTACAGTCAACAAGCCCCTCATAACTCTGTTATAACTGGCTTCCACTCTTTGAGAAACTTTGACTTACAGGTGATTGACACTTTTGACACACAGAGAAGTGTGACTTATACAAAAAGGACAAAGAGCAACTGTTACCTAGCTCAAAACTTGGTGCATCTGAATGGCGGTGTATGTGCAGCTCTGCCTCGCCTCAGTGTTCTGCTTTAATGTCTATGGCCTCAAGTGTCTCCAGGTGAGGCAGAAGCAAGAACTCGGCCACAAACTCCCAGAAAACACTCATTTCCAAATGTTCCTTAATAATCCAAGAAGCCAGTGTTAAGTCTTTAGAGCATGTACAAAACATACAAAACCTTCCTGACTTAGATTTCATTCCCCTGTGCCAGACATACTGGGTTTGTATCACAAAACCCTGGGATAATAAAAAACAGGTGGCCTGTCAAGTGGCTTTTGTAATTGGAAAACTAGGAGTTGATGTATTTTGCAAAGAAAGACAGACTGACCCCAGCTGATTTTAGCCAGTGTACCATCTAGGTACTGAATAAGCCACATATTGGCAGGGGATAAAGTGCCTCACCACATAAAGGATAGAAAATTAAACAAGAATACTTCTATGAGTTGGAGAAAGTAAATCTCTTTTTGTAATTGCTGTAATGAAAACTGTGGCCAGGTCCTGAGCCACAGTTCTTTGTATGATGGAAGACTCAATTTGGGAGTTAGAAAAACCTTGTAAGAGTGTCAGTATGGAGAAAACAGGAAGGCAACTTCCTTTCTGAACATACACCATTTCCTGGAGAGGAAATGAGGGCTTAAAAATGTCCTTTGTTGGCTTTGTAACAGAGAAGTGTCTTAGAGATGGCCATATATGTTTACCCAGGCCAGGACATCGACCTTCAGTGGAGTGCCTTTTTCATGCGATGCCTTGGATTGCTCCACAGGGTGTTTGTTGTGTTCTGACAGGATCGTTGATCCGACAGCCACATGCATGCTTGCCTGGACACTTTGTTAAGAGGCAGAATTGATCAGCATCCTATAAAGTGGCTCCAAGACCTGCTCCTCCTTTAAGGACACTGCTGACTCCAGAGCATGAGCAGCAGGCAAAGCAGCAAGGCCTGGGCATCCCTCACGTGCCACAACACAACTTCCCTCATAGCTGGGACTTGAACAGGCAATACAGATAACTGGGGAGAGCTTAACTACTGCTGAAATACTCGGTAACTGGCTTTATTTATGACATAGCCAGAGCGCTAGAGTGACTGCAAGTTTTCACCCAAGTGACAGGATTATAAGCATAAACCACAAACCACTAGATCCAAAGGCTGAGACTGGCAGTATCTAAATCTGTGTGTGTCTGTGTGGGTGAGGGTGGATGTATGAATGTGTGCTTGTGTGTATGTGTAGTGCTATGGTATGTGTGGTTTGTATAGTGTGGTATGTATATGTGGGTGTGTTGTGGTGTGTGTATGTCTGTGGTGCAGTGTGTAGTGTGGTGGTCTGTGTGTATGCGGTGTGTGTGCAGGTGTGGTATGTGTAGTATGTGTATGTGGTATGTATGTGGTATGTGTGTACATATATGTTTGTGTGTATATGGTAGATATGGTGTGGTATGTGTGTGTACTGTGTGGGGGAATGTATATGTGTGTGTGTATGTGTATATATATGGTGTATGTGGTATGTGTATGTGATATATGTATGTGGTATGTATGTGATGTATGCTTACTAGTGTGGTTACATGCACATGTACATATGATGTGGGCACATGTGTGTGAGCATGTCTGTGTAGAGGCCAGAGCTGCTTTCCCTGTATCTCTACATTTATTTTTTCATTCTCTCACTGAACTTCAAGTTCATGGATTTGAGTAGGCTGGCTTCGTTATATGAGCTTCGGAGGTTCTCTCTTGCCTTTGCCCAAAGAGATAGTGTGATGGGCATCCTATGCCACACTTGAATATTTGCAAGGGTGCTAGGGATTCCGATGTAGGTGCACAAGCTTTCTGGGCAGATCCCTGACTGAATGGGCCATCTCCTCAGCTCAGTGCTCAACTTTTAAATGGTAGTTTTAACATCACACTGAATTGTGGCCTATAAACCTTTAAAGGGTTTAAAAGATAGGCTTGCAAATAATAGAAACACACCCTGGTAGCTCAGTGTCACACAATAGAGAGCTGTGCTCAGAGCACACCCCCCAAAGCCACACATTTCAAGACCCAGATACAAGAGAGCTCTCCAGCTGGCACAGCCTCAAGACAAACTGCCTTCCATGGGGGGCAAGACAAAGCTCCTCATGAAAGCAAAAGGTCTTCTCTTAATCATCTTAAAAGAACATTAAGTTCAAACTTACTGTGTGTTCCAGTTCTAACACATTATGCTCTATATATCATTCTTATCTTTCTTTTATTTTAAAAAGTAATATTCTCAAAATGTTAATTTAAAACTATTTGGTTTCTCATGGTTTTCCCCCAGAATTTTCTCCAAGCATTTGATAAATAATATTCCAGATTTATAGACTTGCCCCCAAGTCCACACCCAAGTTGACTCTTAGTTTTTTACTTTTTTGTCTTTGTGTGTAGACTTTGCAGGCAAGAATAAACAAATACACCTATGCCTTCTAACTTTATGTCCAGGGAGTACAGTGTGAACCAGGTCTCCCAGCGCCACGGTGTCCTGGTGCCCTCTGGCTGCTTCAGTCTCCCCACAGAAATAACTTCTCATCACAAGCCATTTTTGAAAGATTAAGGAACTGTTTGTATAGGAAGATCTCTTTTTTTTACTAAATCTGCTCAACACAGCAAATTAACTCCATTGAAAGCAGGAATCAAGATAACATTTGCAACCAAAAAGTTCATGCTCACTGTTGATGTTAGCAAACATTTCAATTTCTCTCTGAGTATGTAGGGAGACCCTATTTTCCTGAGAGTGTACATGTCTGCTCATGAGGTTTTCATGGACCATGTGCACATTGTAATCAAAAGTCTGAAAACACAAGGTACATCTGTCCTCTTCCCCAGATCAACACCCTAACATCAGCTATCTGTGCTCTGAAACAGATTGGGGGACCCTTAGTTAGTAGTAACTCTGCAGGCAGAGCAGGAGGGAAACACAGTTGTGACCTTTGAGAGGGAAGAAGAGAATTCTGGTAGTACACGTTCTCATGCATCAGCCTTTAAATGAGAAGAAGCAGAGATGTGGAACAGGTTGGAAGAATCATCCAATCGCCAAGTGTAGTTAGCCTGGGAGCCGATACCTATGCCATCATAGCCTGGGAGCCGATACCTGGGAGTCAATGCAACAGTAGTCACACCATCACACCTGTTCCTGAGTCTGGAGGGGTCCCTTTCCCTGCCTGGTGCATGGGAACCCCATCTTTACCAGCTAAAATTGGCTATATTCAATAAAACTCAGACAGAGTATGTGGAAGAGAAGGCTACATCTTCCTTAGACATCTCACCTGAGTGTACCGCATAAAGTTAACTACACCACAGACTGGAAACAGAGCTTCCAAACCAAAATGTGTGTGTGGGGTGGGGGGTGGGGATCTGAAGTGAACCAGGTGTCTTTGAGGCAAGAACATGGACTCTAGAAATTCATTCACAGCCTTGGAGAAGTGACTCAGTGTTTGAGGTGACTCTCCTCCATGACAGTACTCTGGATGCTTAAGACCCAACAGTATGTGGCACCAGGTAGGCCACTGAAGTAACTTTCGAAGAACTAGCAAAATGAGAGCACTCAGTTACATGGTAACCAGATGGCTTTGTGCTCCACCACTCTGACAATTTTTCACCCTGTAAAATTCACACACTATAGGAAACAAAAATCACAAGAGGAACGTACAGACAATAACAAGAGAAACTCATGTCACCGAAATACCCTATTGAAGAGCATGGACAAGAATTTGCATTCCTATCCTGTCAGAATTGCGCTGCAGGTGTCAATTGTGAGAAAAATGGAAGATCAGACTATGAAGTGCTGAGGCTGAAGAGGTGGCCCAGGCACTCTTGTTCTTTCAAGGAAACCCAATTCAATTCCTGGTACCCACATCAGTTCCAGGGGAACTTACTCCAGTTCCAGGGGATGCAAGGCTCCCTTCTGGCCTTCATGGGCACTGTACACATATGGTAGGCATACACACAAGCTGAGCATTCACACATACACATAAATGAATATTTTAAAAGATTAAATGTTGTAAAACAGTGATGAGGCGAGCTGATTTAATATAACAGCCACAATTATTCTAGAACATACAAGGCCTTCAAGGGGCACCCTGGCTAGAACCAACAGACTTGGTTCTCCATTCTCTCTTTCCCTGTCTCCCTCTCTCTACCCCCTCCCTTTCTCAACCCCCTCTCCCTCTCTCTACCCCTTGTCTCCTTCCACCTTTCCCTATATGAAGGGAAATTATTCTTCTCTCTTACGCATGGGATCCATGAACTCTATTTGAGGTCTCACTGAGCCATTTCTGATATGAATTGTTATTTGGAAAGAAGCTTGCAAAGTGTGTGAGGCCTTTGCCAAGCATCTTAATGTGTGTGCTCTTATCATAAATGCATCAATGGGGCCCCTTTATTATGGTGACTCTAGTGGCGGTTTCCTTCAGAAGGGCCCTCCTCGATGCTCTTTGTTTGGGGTACACTTTCTCACATGTCTGTGGCAGGTGTTGCCTGAAGCACTCTGTCTGGCTGACTGTTAGCATGTGAGTCTCCAGACAGTTTGGAGGAAAGTTGTTGATCTGGTTCTCCCTTTTAGTCCCTGGCTAGGCCCAGGCTGGCCCAGTAGGACATACTGAATGACTGGCATGTCTCGTTGGCATAGTGGTGTCACAGTGACACATGTCACTTCCCTTACATTTGTCCTTGCAAATGGAATTCCACCCTTGTGTGCTTTCTCACATTCTCTTTCCAGAAGCCTCTTGCTCATCTCACAGAGATAGTGCCACCTCTCACTTCTCATTTCACAGTCCTACCTCTTGCTTCCATCCCAAACCGTCTGGCCCAAAGGTGGCATCAGAGACTCTGCTGTTAGCCCCACATTCTGGAGAGTAAGTCCTTAACTCCTCCACAAACTTTGCACATTTGAGCAGTATATCTGTTTTCTGTCAGAATACTTAAGGAGTACAGCAGAAGAATGGGAAATGACTTCATTTAAAATGTATTTTTACACTCATGTTATGGACAGTAAGCATGCTGAATCTTTTGGTAAACCAGTCAGGCCCTGTGTGGGCTAACTCTTCTCAGGTCATCCCCAAGTTCCAGGTTACATATTCACTGAAGGGTCTTCATGCCTTTGAACTGTGTAACGGCTATTTCTGTTTCTTTTTGCACGTTTGTACTTGCTGTGATTGTGTGGTGACTGCCCTCCTGCACGTTTGTACTTGCTGGGATTGTGTGGTGACTGCCCTCCTGCACGTTTGTACTTGTTGTGATTGTGTGGTGACTACCCTCCTGCACGTTTGTACTTGCTGGGATTGTGTGGTGACTACCCTCCTGTACTGCAAAATGCGTTCTGCCTCTTCCTTCTTTCTCTTCATGTATTGCTTGTAGCAGTTTGCTGGCTTATTGAAATTTAAGCAAATAATGGCTTGGTATTGGCCAATCACGAGCGCAGCTTACTAAGCATGGAACTGTCTGATCATGACGAACGCTTTGCACGTGCTTTAGGTCAGATCTGAGTTGTTACGTTTCTCTCCAGAGCCAGGAGGAAGTGAAATAACCACTAGAGCTGTACATTCATGGTGAAACTAAAGCATCTCTAAAATGCCCACCCTTTAGGGACGGTTCGACAGTAATTCAGGTCTTTGTCATAAATGTGTAAGGGCCATGAAGCCACATGCTGAAGCCCAAGTTCCTAAAACACAAACAAGCCCTACCTGAGCCTCCAGTTAAGACTCAGAGATTAACTGAGCACTCCAGGGTCCGTGTCCATGTCAGCACATGGCCGTGCTGTTGTGTTTAAAGCTTGTGCTTCCTGTACCATCTTTTATAAGTGATCATAAAGGCGATGCAAGCTTGCTCTTTCCATGAATATGTATTGTATTTCTATTAGGTTCCAAGTTCTCTATTGGGTATTTGTTTGGGGATGGCACATCCTACAGGTAAGGGGTGACCCCCTAGCACTATAGCTCAAAGGCAGCCTACCTTCACTTTCCTGATCTCTGGTTTTTGCACTCTTTGAAGAACTACATTGATGAATTAGCATATTCTTTTAAAAAATGTCAACAATGTTGTGCCCTTCTACATTTATTTGATGATGTTAAAGAAAAAAAAAGACTCTGTTCCATAACTTTTTGTATGGAACTCATCCACATTGGCAGAAGACAGAGCCTTCCTCTGTCCCCTCCTTCCTAACATTATGATTATACTCAACAATTTTCCAGGTTCTTTTGTTAGATTTCTGTGTTTCTTCTCTTGATTGATACAAATTTTTATATTCAAAGGTATCTGATCTAGTCACAGACATTTTAACTGTTTAACCACAAATACCATTTTTGATGAGGGCCATTTGTACAGAATAACTCTTACACAATCAGACTTTGATATATATTGCATAGAATCCCAAGCTCTGAGCATTTGTATCCTAATCTAAATAGACTGTAGGCCTGGGGCCTAGAAAGATGTTTTATCAGAAGACACATTTCTTTGAACAATTAGAACTCCCCTTCTTCTTCTTCTTCTTCTTCTTCTTCTTCTTCTTCTTCTTCTTCTTCTTCTTCTTCTTCTTTTTCTTCTTCTTCTTCTTCTTCTTCTTCTTCTTCTTCTTCTTCTTCTTCTTCTTCTTCTTCTTCTTCTTCTCCTTCTTCTTCTCCTTCTTCTTCTTCTTCTTCTTCTTCTTCTTCTTCTTCTTCTTCTTCTTCTTCTTCTTCTTCCTCTTCTTCCTCCTTCTCTTCTTCCTCCTCCCTCTCTCTTCTTCCTTCTCCTCCTCCCTCTCTCCTTTCCCTCCTTTTATTCGTGGACACACATGCATCTACTTCTCATTATAAGAATCAGATTCCCATGGCAGAAATGCTTCATAGAGCCATCAAGTAGTATCAAATGTTTATGACAGGAAGATGTTTATTTCTTTCGAGTTAATCCATGAAAATACATTCCATTGTACTTCAGAATTCATGAGGTGAGTGGGATTTTTACCTGGTTTTCTGTTAAAAAAAAAGTCTTTTGAAAAGAAATCAGCCTTTTGGGAGGACAATGTGTGCACATATATGTGGATGCACATGGAGGCCTGAGGTAGATGTTGTGTGGCTTCGTCAATCATTTCCTATCTTTTGTTTTGTTTTTCTGAGACAGGGTCCCTCGCTGAGCCTGGAGCTCACAGGTCCATCCATGCTGACTGGCCATGAGTCTCAAGCACTGGATTAGAGTTCGCTTGCAGCCTGAGTGTCAGGAATCTGAACCCAGGTCTTCAGGCTTTTTCAGCAAGGGCTTTGCTTACTGAGCCATTTTCTCAGCCCTTTGTTTTGTTTAAAAGAAAAGATAAATGTTCCTGTAACCATATGCAATATTTGTGTTCAAGTCTTAAAACGAAACAAGCTCAGAAACACAATTAATTATGTAGGATGTTTCTGTCACATACAATGGAATACAATCGTCTCCTCTATGATCACTCCTTTGGTCTTGCCATATGAAGAAGGGACATTGCCCTCTGACAGCTGGTTCACTGGGGCTCTCTCTATTGTCAGATCCATGAAGCTGTTCTGGTGTTTCTCCTTCCTCCTCCTCCTTTCATGTGCCTTGCATATGTGCAGATGATGACTTGTAGGAAGAAAGTCCAGAAATGCCTCACATGTCATAGAAAGAGATGGCGGAGTGAGCGAGGCACACTCGCACCTCAACACCTTTGCTGCAGAGTGGCGTGCTGAGGGTCACTGACATAGAAGATCTTTCTGTGATGGGATGTCAGCCCTTCCATTTGCTTTTGTAGTTGTTTTACACTTAGCCGCAGGACAAGTCCCGAGAGAGATTCCACCCATTCCTCGTGGAGAAGCAGATGATCAAGAATGAATTTGCTGTAGTCACTGGTTAGGGGGATCATGCTCACAATGGGATCTTACTCCAGAAATGAGTTTGGAATCTCAGAAGAGATTTATCTATTTTTCAGGGGGCTATGCAGATCTCAGCTGTCAATTCCCTTGGCCTCAGCAATCTTACACTTATCTAGACCATTAAGTATGCTAGTGAGCATATGAGAAAGACTAATGGGCAGTCATAAAAGGGCTCATATTTACATTTCCATTGTAACTAATCTTTCATCTGCTCAAACAAATGTTCTCTCTGTCTTGTAGGCCATAGTAACGGGCTCTCTCAGGCTCATGTGTACTCTTGTAGGCCATAATAATGGGCTCTCTCAGGCTCATGTGTACTCTTGTAGGCCATAATAACGGGCTCTCTCAGGCTCATGTGCACTCTTGTAGGCCATAGTAACGGGCTCTCTCAGGCTCATGTATACTCTTGTAGGCCATAGTAACGGGCTCTCTCAGGCTCATGTGCACTCTTCGGATTTTTCTTTTGCTCCAGCTGATTCCTAACTGTCTACCCTTTCTCTTTCTCTTTAGATTTCAGTGGTGTTTGCTTCGTGAGTTCCCTTTCTTATAGAACTAGGTGAACCCTACTTAATAAAACAGTTGTTCTTCATTTTGGCATTGGTCCAAATTGGTGAAGCACAGAAGGGCTTTTGTACACCTTCTTTTATTCATCTTATATAGAAAGTGTGGTTTGGGCATCCTGCCTGTTAATGAGCCATCATTCTCCTGAGATGTATATTCACTGGAGTCAACAGAAACCTGTTGGACTAAGCAGGGTGAATTAGGAAGGCTGTGTTCTCTGGGATAGCCGACCATGGGGAGCTGTGAGGGAAACCAGAATGAGAGTAGGCAGCACACCCTTGGACATCAGGACTGACAAGTTCCTGGAGTGACAGTCACCACAGACCTATTTCCCCTCACACTTCCTCAGAACAGGGCTATACGGTGACCAGGAAATACTCAACTTTATCGCAGTTGCTCATAGGTGCCCAGCCTGAAGATCTCTGAGTTTCAGAGAGGGGCAAATTCTTGGAGGAATGGGGCCCCAGCCCAAGGTCTCACAGCTCATTTATTTCTGGGACTAAATCTTTCTGTGAAGATTTTAAACAAAGCATTCCAGAGAGGTATGCTTAATAGTAGCCCAAGGGAGAAAGGCTAAGAAAGCATCTCTGTCCTCCCTCCCTCTCTCTCTCTCTCTCTCTCTCTCTCTCTCTCTCTCTCTCTCTGTGTGTGTGTTTGTGTGTGTGTGTGTGTGTGTGTAAGAAAGCATATTAGTCAGAATTATGCATGACAATAGGAACTAAGAAGCAAAAGCAGGCTAACTGACTTTAATGCTGATTTTTTTTTCTTACACAAAAAAATACCAAGGTCAAGAAGACAGAGATGCTACATTGTCAGAAACCCACGTTCTTTCCTCCTGTGGTTGTGTGGTTTCTGTGATGTGAGACAAAATACAGTTGGAGACTTAACCAGGAAGGTGTGAGCATCAACATCCTAAGCAGAAGCCATGGCCCCCTCCCTTAGGACATTTCCAGAAGCTATGCAGAGCACTTCCTTGTAAATCTTCATCACATGCTCACCCTCAATTGCAGAAGATGATAGAAAATGCAGCTTAATTCTGAGTAAATTTGTGACCAACCAAAAATCAGGGTTGACCAAATAAGCTGTCGGTCTCGCCACAGGAAGTGACATGTATCTCCTGGAACACTCTAAGAGGAGGTGGTAGTACAGTCCTTTAATCCTAGGACTCGGAGGCAGAGGCAGGTGGATCTCTGTGAGTTCAAGGCCAGCCTGGTCTACAGAGAAAGTTCCTGGACAGCCAGGCATACACAGAGAAACCCTGTGTTGGAAAGTAAAATAATAACAAAGGAAATACAGAACCAATAAATACAAGGGGAAGTTACAGGATGGCCTAAGGACTGTGGGCCTTCATCTGTCCCAGATTTGGTTAAATTAACTGACTGAACCCCATCATGTGAGGAACAAGTAAGAAATTAATGACATTTAGCTGGAAATGTCTACCATTCTTACATAATGTTTCATGTGTTGAAAGAGCTCTTCTGGATGTTCCCAGCTAATAGAAAAAGAACTTCACTATCTCCTCTTCTCGCACATCTAGGTCTGGTGAGGCTCTCTGATGGGGAGGAAACTACCCCTAAAGCAGAGCTGTAGGGTCAGTTGGCAGCCATGTAACTAATCTTCCTAATTCGGGTCTTATCAATTCTCCAGTCTTTCCTCCATGTGGCCATTGTTGAACTCTGAAAACACAGAATAACTCCTCAAGTTTCCTGGACGAATCCTTTCAACATCCCCCGACCTGCTGCTTGCTCACTCCAGCTCTCCAAAAACAGCCCCCTTTCCTCAAATGCGCCATCTTTCTTCTAGAACTTTCCAGCACATTCTCTTCCTGATCCACTTCTACATAGCACCTGCCATTGGGCCCTGGCTGTGGCCTTTGATCCCAGCCCCTCAGGAGGCAGATAATCCTTGTGACTTCTGATGCTATCTTCCTTATACTTGCTGCAATTGCTTACCTGATGGTCGGTCATTCTCCTGGCTAGACAATAAGCTCCTGCAGGTGGAGGCTAGCACACTCGCAGGCACAAGGTTCTTAACTAGTAATATAACACTTTGGAATTTTAAATAATGCACAAACATCAACAAATAGAGGTGAGGAAGATTCGATGGAAGGGAAAGCATGAGATTGGAAGACAATCTGTGTCCACCCCTTTTTATTCTTTATCCAGTGCTGAGACTGGCCCTGAGGGGACTGCTTTCCTCCTTGACTGGCACTACAGCAGCCCCCCAAAAGACTGAAAGCAAGAGTGGGGTAGATTTGAAATACAACCTATGTTAATGAGGGCCAGGATTGTTCAGACTGAATTTACAGCTACATAAATTGGCCCAGATTTACTTTCTATTATTCAAAATTAGTTATGTCAAAGCAAGAGGTTTCTTGGTATATACATTACAGCTAAATGTGTCCCTAGACATAAATCTCGTTTGGTTTTTATTATCTGCTCTTGAGAATTGCAGGTGAATTTCAGACAGTGGGAAGCCTTTGCATCTTTACCGCAGTGGGAGCAGAAATTGCCTGCATGCAGCTTTGGCCTCCGGGATGTAGCAGTAACGTCTACCCACCCTTCTTGCCTTCACTCTCAGTCACCCTCTTCAATCTCTTCTTGGGGGGATTTTTACAAACACTGAGAAAACCTCCTGCTCTCAAACATCTAATACCATTTATTTTCTGCTACTTATCGTCCCACAGTTATAGAAGAGATGTCAATACCACAGCTACGAGAGGAACATACTGACTTAAATTCACATATATTGGACCCTATTAAAAACCAGGGAAACACTGGGCTATAGAAAACTGAGCAGGAACCAAAAATAGAGAGGGTTTGAAAGACAGAAGAAGAGGAATTTTGCATAGACTGAGAAGACAGAGGTTAACTGCACTTAACTTCTAATTCTGTTTGGCTACATGTACCACAGACATTACAGACAGGACTGCCTCTGTTTGAAGATTAGCGTAGGAGTAACTCCTACCTAGGAGCTGAGATTCTGGTACCAGAACCCATACTACCATGCTGCAGTTGCTATGGGATCCCCTGGGGTCAGCTCACCATAATAGTCTCAAGCCTGGAGCCTCCACACTGCCCTTCCCTTGTGCTGCCCACTGTGGACTTCAGGGATCAGGTCCTGCAGAGCATTTGGTTGCTTCGGTCTCCTTTTCTTGGTATCCACAGACTATCAGGAAGCTGGCATGCAAACAGCACAGCATTGCCCTAAGTGTGTGGGGCCTGTAGTTGTGCAACACCATAGCGCTCACCTTGAAGTGCCCTTTAAAAGGGGCATCATCTTCTGTAGCTGATTCGAAACAATGCAACTTTCCTAGAATGAAAATCATCCAAGTAAACAACAACATGAAGAGCTTATTTTCCTAAGTGCATAGGAAAACACACAGACCCCCATTTTTGTCTCAGAAAAGCATAGAGCCGATTTTGAGTACAGAGTAGATTAACTAACCACAGTCACATTTTACTTCTGTTTGCTGTTCTTGTTTTTAATTAATTGATTTTTTTTTAATGCTCAGTCTGTTTCTTTGTTACGGGCGTGCGTATAGTGTGACTGTACATTTTAAAGGTCTAGGCGCGCAGAAGGGTTGGATTCTCCTGACCAACACATGGAATGAGAGCAGTTTGGCTCTCCAAACGGAAATCCTTCCCTGCTTTTATCATTTAATCATTAATCTATTTACTTTGGGGATTAAGGGAGAGAGAGAACATTAACACTTTGTGACCTATTGTCCACCAGGCAGAGAGGAAGGATGGTAGAGCACATAGTTTTGTTACATTCATAGTAGATTTGTTACCAGTGTATTATTTTTAAATAAACTCTGCGAGCTCATTCTTAAGTGCTATCGTCTGACCTCTCCTTTTGCTCAGCCTCTGGGAAGTATACAGGGCAGAGAGGTCTCTACACTGTGCACAGGTCAGGGATGTTGCCACTGCATGAGTTCTGCCTCCTTTGCTTGGCTCTTAGCAAGCCACGCCCTGCTCTTCTTTTTCTGCTTTTTTCTTGAGGGTCTAGAAGGAGAGGTTACCAGTGTTTTCTTGTATAAGCAGACCCTGAAAGGCACAGAAAGTCCATGCTGGGAATGGGGTACTGAGGCTGCAGGCCAGAGGCTTGCTCCTGTACACTCATGCTCTTCTCTGTTCTTTGGGAGAGAGTTCAACCCTGCTGTGCTCTCTCAGTACTATCACTTCCCTACGCAGAGGTAGAAACCCAGTGATCAAGCTTTGAGCATCCTTTGCAGAGACACTCTCCCTCCTCTCCATTTTCTTCAGTTCTAGAGCTGTCAGTCTACGGTCTCATGAGTGCCAGGTGAGTGCTGTGCCCCTGGAAGGCGAGCCCCCAGCAGGAAGCACTGGTCTTCCTCTCTCATTTGGACATGGGCCTATTAGAAGTCAGGACAGCAGAAGAACCACCTGCATGGAGGGTGGTGCGCCTGTAGGTTGCGTGTCAGGTTGCGTGTCTGCACTACAGACCGGTAGCTTTTCTAATCTCATCTGTCTGCACGACAGCATTCAGGAAGAAACAACTCCAGGTCTGAGGATTTGAATCTGTCTTCCAAGTGTACATGCACGGAGTTGTAGTGATTGGAAACTTTTAATCCTTTTGTGAGAGAATCTGAAGTCCCCCTGCCTATTGTCAGCATGGCTCTAACTGTCAGAGGGAAGGGGAGACTGGGGTGGAGGCAGAGGGATGAGCTGAACCCTGGAAGCTAGTCAGTGCTTCCTTTCTAAGAATCAAGGGTGGAAAGGAAGCAAGCAACAGCCCCTAGAGGAACCCTTTCCCCGGGGAATTTCACATTCAGTTCTTGTGATTTTGGCTAATGCAGAAGAGGCACATTTAGCTTCTGTGAACAACAACAAAAAGCAACATTTCAGAAAGTGACTTGGGGGAACTTGTGCATTTTCTAGGTTTTTATCCAACTCTGGCAGTCGGGGAAGAGAACAGGTGACTTCAATCAGGAAAACTATTCCCTGCCTGCCGTGTGCTACCTAGCATTGAAGAGAGCTTGCTGCGTGCTATCACGGAATGAAGCAGAAATGCAGCTGCTGAGGTCAAAATGGCAGATTAAAGACTGAACCCCTACCACTCCCCTCCCCAGTGGGGCTGGAAAATGCCTTAAACTCACCTTCACCTTGACTGCCCCAATACAGACTTCAAGGAAGTAGACAGACATTTTTGTTGTGGTGGTGGTGGTGATGGTGGTGGGGGTGTGTGGGTGGGGGAGAGAGAAAGAGAGAGAGATTGTGCACTGCATATGCGTGCACATGAATGTAAGGTGCCTCTCTCTCTCTCTCTCTCTCTCTCTCTCTCTCTCTCTCTCTCTCTCTCTCTCTCTGCCTTGTTTTTTTTAAAACAGAGTCTCTGAATTTAAGCTCATCTACTTGACTATCCACTGGCTGGCTTGCAAGCCCCAGAGTGCCCTTGTCTCCTGAGCTCTGAAATAGCAAGCAGAAGCCAGGATACTCAGCCTTTTAAACATGGTTATGGATGCAGAACTCAGGTTCTCAAGCTTGGATTGACCAAACCATTATAGTAGCACAGCTGGCCTAGTTAATAGCCACCCAGCATCACTGCAGTCTCCAGTTCAGTGTCTACATGGATACACTGTAGCTGGCGCCATCACTGCAGTCTCCAGTTTAGAGTCTGCATGGATACACTGTAGCTGGCGCCTGCTGCTAGAGAAGACCTTTCTGCCATTTCTTCTGCTGCCATTTTGTTGTTTATTTTTAAGCCAGTTCTGCGTTGCTTGTCATCCTGATGAAAGAGCCTGTATTTGTCACTGGGCTCCATGTAAACAAACAAGAATAAGGTCAAACAAACAAACAAAAAGGTCCAGAACACAAGAAACCTAAATACACTCCTGCTGGGTTTTCTCACTCCTATGTGCCCTAGATAGAGTTAGAAAGGAGCAAAGAGGGGAGAGTGGGGGAGAGAACAGAAGGAGAGGGAAGAGGAGGGGAGATGGCACAGTCAGTAAAGAGCTTGCTGTACTGTGTCTATAAAAGCCAGACATAGTACATGTGAAAAACGTGCTTTGGAGGGAGTGGAGGCAGGAGGATCCCTGGAGCTCAGAGCCCAGCCAGTCCTGTCCAGCTGAATAGGTGAGCTCTGTGGAAAGTGAAACCCTGTATGAAGAAATAAGGTAGAGAGAACTGGAGACAATGCTTGATGTCTACTTCTATTCTCCACATGCATTCAGAGCGAGGTGCATGTGCATCTGCACACACCCACATGCACACACTAAGTCTGTCAGCTCTTTTGTTGTGTTTCCCAAGGCAAAGTATACACAGGCATTGAAAATGAGAACAACAGTCAGTTCAAGTACATGTGAGATCAAATCTACATCCTCCATCTTCTAAACAGTAAGATAAAAAATAAGAGGAGAGATAAGTCACCTTGCTCTTTAAAGAGAAATTTCTGCTTTGTTACAGGAGGGGCTGTCTAATTTGGAATTAGCAAATACATTGGTGGTTTGTATGTGGTTCTGAATAAAAGGATTGGCTATTTTATAGTTGTTCTTGTTTCTCTGTAGCTGAAGATGTTATGAAAATGGGATAGCTTACAAAGTGATCTGTCAGCATGCCTTTAACACAGTTCTCTGCCAAGAAAATACTGCAGCATGATCAAATTCAACAGTGTCTTTCTAGCTGGGGAAGCACAATACCCCATGAATTCCGGAGATCATTTAATCCATGGGAGATGGTCAGAGGCAGAGTGAATAAAATGGTTCTGGAAACACTCACCTAAGTATTAATAGCACACACTAGATGTGATTCCTGGAGTTCACGTTCTGGTAAATTAGTCTAAGGCACATGCTCCCCTAGAATTTCAATTTTAAAATAACTCCATTTAGATGTTCACAAAGGCAGGGTCAGATGGCCTGTCTAAAGCCAGTCAGGTCTCGGTGACTCACAGTCATCAGGTCATGTCCAGTGCCATTGATGATTCGTGCTGGCACACATCCCAAGCAAAGGCCATCCCAGGGTGTATGACCCACCTGCCCTTCATACAGTGTCTTTCTCTGCTTCCAGGTAACTTGAAGGCTAAGTGTAGCTGGAGTGGTATTCCAACAGAAAAGCCTTCCTGGTCTTTTGAAAGCAGTGTTCTCTGAATAGCTCAGCTAAGCCAGCAAGTCTCTAGGTGGAAGGCCAGGGATCTGCTTATAAAATCGCCGCATTTCCTCTCCAGTCCTCCACCTGCCTTACATCATACATTCTTATGAGGGATGGGAGCATTGAAGAAAATCATTGTGCTTTTAGGGAATCTATGTCCCTGTGACATTAACTCCCTGATGTAAGGTTATTTTCTTATAGTAGAACAATTCTGGTTCCCTCCCATGTAGAAAAGCATACCCGCCAAGCCCCTCTGCAAAAGACAAATCCGAACAGTAAGCTGCCTGTAGAGTGTGACAAGAACATAGAGGAGGGGAGTTATCCACATAAACGAAGCTTCAAATGACTTCAATCATTTTGGCAGCTGCTTATGACTGTCTGGGCTTGATATTAATGTTGAGTACACTGTTGTCTCTTTCCAAAGAGCCCTTCACCACGGTATTGATGACTTGAATCCACTTACATCTGCTCACATTTAATGCTTCCCTAGACTGTTCATTTTTTTCTACAGTTGGTATTTGGCATCCAAGTGTAGGGACTTAGCATCGACACGTTATCATTTTATGGCTGGTTCAGTGTTCCAGCTTAGGGACATCATTTTTATTCTGACTCAGTTTCTCCAAATATTTTTCATTGATCATAGCTCCATATCCATGATGAACTTATTAAGCTTGATTTTATAATTTTTTTTACAAAGTCATCGGCATAAATTATTTAACAAGACGTGGAAGAGATCAGCTCTGTGGCGATGGACCTGGAGGGCTGCATTTTTCTAGGAATGGCTCTGGGTACAGATGTGTAACTTATGGAAACCCACATAAGCAAGGGCCAGACCATGGCCAGTGATTAGGAAGATCTGGATTTTAAAGTTCACTCTTCCCTACAGCAATGGTCTAGTCTTAGATAAATTCATTAAGTTTTCTCGGGGACAGACTCCTGTTTGGGGGCCATTGAGTAGACTTTTTGAAGTAACATCACTGAAGATGAATAGCTAATGTTCCATTAAGACAGCTTCATCCGAGGACTGAGGAGGTGAGCCACCTAGTAAACTGCTTGTCACAAAAGCAGGAGGACCTGAGTTCAAGTCCCAAACATCCACATAAAAGCCAGGCATGGAGATACATGCCTGTCATTCCAGTGCTGGGAGCCTGAAACAGAAAGGTCCCTGCGTCTTGGAGCGTAACCAAGCTAAGAGATTCAGATCCAGGCGAGAGAGTCTAACTCAAAGAATAAAGATAATGATGTAAAGAATGATAGATAAAGGTACACAATGCCAACCTCTGCCTTTTGTGCACATTCATGGGTGGGTGCCCATGTGTGCAAATACACACACACACACACACACACACACACACACACACACACCAAGAAATCCATTCATGTTTTCTTTTATTTCCTTTGAACAAATTTCCAATGAGAAATCATTTCCTGAAGAAAAGAGATGAAGAAAAATATGTGTTAAAATGTTTTTTATATCTAACATTCTCTTGTAACTTGCAACTTTAGCCTTTATCATATGTAACCTTAGCTTGCTAACCTTCAGTAGAAAACTTCTTTCCATTACCTTTCATATTTTTAAATAATAACTATGAAAACAAAGGGAGCCAGTTGAATAAAAATATAAAGACCCAGATTCCTATCTTCACATCTATCTCCCCTTGTGGCAAGTTCATTTTTAAATGAAGAATCAGTTCCCACAGATGTAAGGGCCCCTGAAGAACAGAAGCGGAGTAGCCAACAACGACAGTGAACCAGCAAGCACAGTCAAGAGCCGCAGCCAACAGTGCTATGTCTGCAGGATGCCTGTGCCAGATATGACAGGAATTAGTGGATCTATCAGAGGGAAAGGGGCTTATTGTCACAGGCTCACAGTTGAGTCCCAATTTCAAAGCCGTAGGTTTTCAATTATCTGAAATTAGTCACAGTGAGAAGGGGCCACTTTCCTTTCTTGTCCGTCCCACAGTAATGTCCAAAGCTCAGTTATGATTTCACTAGAGAATTTAAAACATCCATTTTAAATGAGCTTTTAAAAGTCTGCTTTCTCTCAGGAGTAACTCGTGGTAATTAAAAACAATACACAGAGATCTTGTAGGTAGCAAATGACAATGAGCCTGAAACTTGGGTTGTGCAAAACGGCTACTCATCTCACTTTAAAAAATAAAATAAAATAAAAAAATCTAACTCAATAAGAAGACTGGATTAGATCCTTTAATCGGATAATGGAAATCCATTTTATATGCATTACAATCTCTCGTCAAACCGTACCGCAGGGCAGCAAGGGGGACATTGCCTCGTGTATTAAACTAGATATGTCAGGAGAATAATGGTGTCTGGGTGCTCATTTCCATGAGTGGAACCAGATGTGGAAAGCATTCAGTGCCTAGCGCTGAACCTGAATCTTCTCTGCTAATAAGATGCGACTGAATCCCAAGAATGTTTGTTCAGTTAAAAGGGTAGTAATTGTTTCTCTGTGTGTGTGTTGGTGGGGGGGAGGTATGGGGTTTCCTTCCGGTGTTTGAAACCCTCTCCTTGTTGCTTTAGTAGATTTTTTTAATGTTGAACACAGGGACACAGTCTCCATGTTTCTCTTACTAGCCCTTGTAGATGACAGCAGCCTTGTGACCTCTTCCTGTTACGTTTCCTCTCGAGATGTTTCACGTGTGTTTCCTTTCTCCCACGCTCTGTGTTTGCCACCAAATTTCCATCGCCAGCCCCTCCCACTCATGACTTCACTCGCTCCTACACTCACTCGCTCTAACTTAAAGAGATAAGGGAAGGAAAAGAAGTTGACTTCCTCAAGAAAAAGCATAAAGTTCATACAAAGGGTTTAATGCTCTGAGGAGGTCTTCTGTGAAGGCTCTTCAACCCTGCGCTCTGCTCTTCCCATAATAGAACCAACCCCCACCTCTGCTGGTGGGACACCCCCGCCCCCAGGCCACCAGGCCATTTGTGCCTGTTGACTGGTTTCCCCATCAGAAGTTCTTAATTATGAGTCAATAAAATAGCACTCTAAAGTCACACCCCCGGGGAGGGAAAGACTGCCTGAGCGGCTAGGATGGGAGAAGGGTGGAGGCAGGGCAAGATTTCTTGTCTTCCTAGTTATTCTTTGGGCAAAACCAGACTTTAAGATACGCATGGAAAAGCTTATAGAGACTGCTAAAATCAGACTTTTAGATTGGCGTTACACATGCTTGCTTTCTTTCCAAAACCTAAGAGATCCCAGACCAATGAGAACCCATTTCCCAGACTTTCCAGCAAGGATTAAAGAGGTGGTATTGTAGTAACGACTCCAGTTACCAAGATCATATTTCCAAACTAGGAGCTTCAGAGAAACAGCTTCCCTTAAACAGAGGCTGGGGGTGGGGGGTTGGCGGGGGGGGGCGGGAGGCTGTGTCACATGAGTGTCAGACTGAGCGCCCCTCAAGGTCAGCAGCAGAACCCACGCTGGGGTCTGGGAGAACTTTGCTCCACAGCCTGTGGGGAACAGCTCAACATTGAAAAGGACAGTGGAGGGAGCCATTCTTATGCAAGATACTACCACTTGAAAATTTTTAGGCCTGTGAGATGTCTCAGTGAGAAAAGGAGCTTGCTGCCAAGTCTGATTACATTAGTTCAAATCCCAGAACTCACAGAACAGTAGAAAATGTTTTCCTCAAGCTGTTCTCTGGCCTCCACATACCATGACGTGTGTACCTACACACAGAGACAGAGAGAGAGGCAGAGACCAAGACAGTGAGACAGAGACAGACAGACAGACAGACAGACAGACAGAGAAGCAGAGACAGAGAGACAGAAAGACAGAGAGACAGAGAGAGACAGAGAGAGAAAAATGCAAATTACAATCTTAGGAACTTTGGGAGTTGAAGTATGTACTTACCAGGCAATATTTATATTTCTTTCCTTGTTCTTTTGTTTATTACCTCATTTACTTAAAATGTTTTGAACCGTGTATAGCACATCAAGTCAGTGCTAGAAATACTAAATAGGCATAGTCAATGGTTCATTCAAGAGTCAGAGAAACATGGCGACTTGAATTCTAGATCTGATCGACAGTAACTAAAACAGCAGTAGCGTTTACTAACCAACCATTCTATGCGATACTTGATAGATTACCCGCCAGGGCTGCCACATGTACATACAGAGGGAGGGCAGGCAAGCAGCAAGTGCACAGAAGCACCAGGTTCTCAGAGACCATGGGTAATGCTCAAGACCCCTTCCCACCTCCAAAGCTAGAACACAAAGCTTTGCACACAACGGCCCCTGACTGTGTGTGTGTTACCTTTGTTTACTTGAGTCACCTTTTTAAATCAAGGACAGTGAGTTTAGAATTTCTTTGAGTCTTGCCGAATTTGTCCCATGGTGTTGAGCTTGCGATCTTTCTGTTTATAGTGTCTTCTATGACCTGCAGTAGTCAAGCTCTGAAGCCAGGTACTATGAGTTCAAATTGCCACCACTCTGACACTCAACAACTGTATGACCTTAGGCAAGTGACTCGGGACTCTCTGCACCCATTTTTCAATTGTCAGATGATCTTACACAGTGGGTTCATGGTAATGACAGGATGAATGTGAACTGCTTAGCATGGGGGCGAGCACCCACAGACCAGCCCTCATCTAGTTAGCTCCTTTCTCTGTCCCCAGTCACTTACCTGATACAGGGCCCTAAAGGGGCCTTTAGCAATCTGACAGGCAGTTTGTAAAAGCTAATATATAATTAATTTAGGAGCAAGGTCTAATTATGCTATAGTGTTGTATAACTTTCTCTGGTACAGGGTATCTCCTGCCACTCATTAGAGTAAGGAAAGTAAACTGTCATCTCTCAGAAAGGAGTTTATGTGGTCCATACATCTGGGCTTCGCACACTGCGATGTATACATGACTGATAAGACTTGTTAGAAGTGTAGATTCTGATCTCATAGGTCTGGGGAGGGGCCGAAATTATGCATCTTTAAAATAATGTCAGGGAATGCCTGCGCTGGGGCATCTGGGTACAGTGTAATAAGACTGTACGGTCTTATTAAACTCTCTCTGGGTGAGAGCACATGATCAAACACGTGTGAGCTATTAAGACCTAGAACGACATAAAATTAAAGACAAAAAGAATAGTCTGAGGAGCATCTCTGAGGTTCTAAAGGACAAAGTGCTCGTCTAAGTTGGAGGACCAGAGAACACTAGCAAAGCAAATCATTCGAAAGCCTTGTTAAACTCAGTGCTCATTCCAGTGCTCAGTGCTTTGGTAAAACTTGCCTCCCTGTATTTCTCACAAACTCCCAAGTGGCACGAGGGCTTCAAACCTGCAGCTCATATGTTGTTTTCTACCTCAAACCAGTATCTAAGACTGGAAGGGAAAGCTGGGTAGCTGGCTTGCACGTGCTTCCTGCCACACAGCAGCAAATTCCTTGACAGCTGCTTTTCCATGGAAGAGCTAGGGCTCTGGCATGAATGTGGGAAGCCTTCCTCAAAGAGCAGCACCCCCTCTGCAGCACCTGTATAAACAGACTGGAGACACGCTGCCTGGAGAGAGACCTGCAGTGTGACACCTGCCAGAGCACAGTTGCTTGTCTGTGTGAAAGCACTCAGCTTCAATCACCGCCCCTCCTGCCCTACTATCTCCAAGTCCTATTGTTTCTGACAATTTCATGCAACAGAAGATCCCAGGGGATAGGGGGTGGCCAGCCTTCCTTGGGCTTGGTACCTCCTGGAAAGGGCAGTTTCCCTGAGAGCCAACTGCTTTTGTGAGCCACTTCTTAGGTACTTTACCTTGTCGTCTTACTGTGAAGAATCTTCATGTGGTAGAATTCAGGATGTCTGCTGGTCCAACAACACAGATAAGGACAGATAAGGACACCAAAGCGAGATTGAAAACCTCAATTCCTTTTTCTTTAAATGAGTTTTTATTTAGTGTGTGTGTGTGTGTGTGTGTGTGTGTGTGTGTGGTTTTGTCTGTGTGTGTCTGTGTCTCTTGCTGTTGCTGTCTGTGTATTTATGTATGTGTGTGTGTGTGTCTGTCTGTCTGTCTCTCTGTATGTGTGTCTGTATGTGTGTGTTTGTGTATATGTGTATATATGTCTCTGTGTGTGTTAGATGTGTGTGTGTTCGTGGGTGTGGGTGTGTCAGAGAGAGAGAGAGAGAGAGAGAGAGAGAGAGAGAGAGAG
>NW_022196906.1:7508588-7514083 GCF_008632895.1 Mastomys coucha
AGAGAGAGAGAGAGAGATGGGGGTTGGGGTTAATGCATCCCACGGCATGCATATGGTGGACAAAGAGCAGCTCTGGAACTTCCTCTCCCTTACCTTTCTGTAGGCTCCAGGACTGAGCCCCTCAGGCTGGCATGAGGAGTGCCTCTACCTACTGAAGCAGCTTTCTGGACTTCCAAATTTTTGTCAGGACAGTTTTGTTGTTGTTGTTTTGTTTTTTGTTTTTTTTTGTTTTGCAGGGTGAGGGCAAATCTCAAGTGATTTGATGCAAGGAAAATCCTGGAAAAAACTCATTTTAGGTTTTAGGCTTTGTTTTGTTGTTTTGATTTTGTTTTTAAGCCATCAAGAGAGAATACCTCGGGATGGAGGCTTGGATGGCAAGCATAATTAGTCTTTTGAGTCTGTTCCAGGTCTGGGTCCCACCTTCACTATCTTCCTCACTCTGATCTTAGACAAGCTACTTAGTGACTTTGACCTTGAGCATTCTCATCTATCAAGGGATAATAAAGACATTTGCTTAATGAAGTTTCAGCAAGGATGAAATGCAGTGTTGTACAGGAGAAAACCTGCTCTGCTCTGAGCTTAGAAAGCATTAGCCAATGTGAGCCAGCTTGCAGCCTCAGTGATCTGCTTTGGGGTTTGTACAAGGAGAGAAGTGTGTTAGTGAGAAAGGAGGTCAGTTTGTAGGGAAGGGAAGTGGCCGAAGGAAGAAGTGTCCAGTTACAGAAGCAAATGCCACCATGCACAGTAGACTTTCCGCAGACATCTGTTAAATGAAGAAGGTCCAGACTAGGAATATGTAGAATTTCATATAGTTAACTACTTTTATCCTGAGACCCCTTATTCAGATGTTCATAGGCTTAACAAAGCACTTTAGCAGCTATTAAATGAACAGACAGGTAGCTAAGGCAGAGCTCAGATTCTGTTTTGTTGAAACAAAAAATAAGGTGCATAGAGAAACACAAGAGGAACTTGAGAATGTGAGTGTAATTATAACTCAGGTCAGGGTCTGTAGAGAGGGCTCAGCAGTTGAGAGAGCTTATTGTTCTTGCACAGGCCCCAGGCTTTGTTCTCAGCACCAGCAAGGGCAGCCCACAACCAGCTGTAACTTCAGCTCAGAGGGAACCAACGCCCACTTTGGCCTCTGAGGGCACCAGGCATGCATGTGGTGCACAGACATACATCTACTCAAAACACTCACACACATAAAATAAAAATAAATCTTTAAAAACTCAAAACAAAAGTCAGGTTTTATATACCATGGTCAGTATCCACTCCTTCCTTCCACCTACTGGGGAAGATATCATTTATTCTAAACACTTAAAAGAATATGAATAAGATGGCACATAAAACTAACTTTATTTGTAAGAGGATATTTTAATCCCTTAGTTGAATTAGATAGTACTTTCTTGTGATGTTTGAGAAGAAAAGATGACTGAGAACAGACATGGGGAGTGATTGGTAGCCACAGATCCCATGTTCTGTTGTAGTAATAATAATTATTATTGCTATTATTATTACCATTATTATTAATTTTATGTATTTATATAAATATACTATAGCTGTCTTCAGACACACCAGAAGAGAGCATCAGATCCCATTATGAATGGTTGTGAGCCACCATGTGGTTGCTGGGAATTGAACTCAGGACCTCTGGAAGAACAGCCAGTGCTCTTAACCACTAAGCCATCTCTCCAACCCAGATCCCATGCTCTTTTCCTAGCAGCTCAACTATGCTGGAATGGCTAGTCCCAGATGACTATTAGCTTGTAACCTTGTCAAGCCATCTTACATAAGTTTAGTTTCAGTAATCATTGCTCCAGATGGTGTCAACTCTGTCTTGATGTGTGGCTGAGAGGTACAATTCTTTGTGTTGTTGGCTTGTTCTTAGCATGTTATGAACACATGGTAGGATAGCAACAGAAGAGAGAAAGGTGAAGTCTTAGGAATTTACTTGTTTAAAATTCACTAGACACATGGAATGTTTGTATATAGCCAACCAAAAGAATAGGAAATGTATGTTGTTGTAAATACAGTCCTGATCTGGAGGTTGGTCACCTCACAGACCCCTCAGAATACAAAACACTGACAAGGATGAGGCAAGGGGATCTCATGTGGATTCTACCTTAAGGGATTCCAGTGACCAACCACAAGCCTGGTAGACATCCTTACCAACCATTTGCCTGCCAGAGCAGTTTCAATGGAGCCGGCACAAGCACAAGAAGCTCAACACATGTGCCTTAGAACAGTGACAACATTAATTTTTACTTTGAGCCCAGAGTCTGGGCAAACCATAGGTATGAGCTGCCTCCATTTGGCTTCCAGTGGAGCACAGAAATCTGGGAGCCACAGTCATTTGAAAACACTCACTGTCGCCTGTTAGTGTTGCCTAGGTCTTTCACCAAGGCTGAATGCTGTATGCTTGCTTGCTTGCTTGCTTTCTTTCTTTCATTTTTTTTAAATTTATTATGATATATAAGTACACTGTAGCTGACTTCAGATGCACCAGAAGAGGACGTCAGATCTCATTATGGGTGGTTGTGAGCCACCATGTGGTTGCTGGGATTTGAACTCAAGAAGTTCAGAAGAGCAGTCAGTGCTCTTAAGCACTGAGCCATCTTGCCAGCCTGCTATGTCACATAGCATCCTGTGCACTCTCCACCATTGATCAGAGAAAGCAAACGCTATATCTCTGAGGAGAAAGGACACAAAGTTGAACACTTTGAGCAGTGAAGTGATCAAGTCACACTGTGAGAAGAGCAAGAAGAGTACATGACTATGACTGTCACCCCTGGGGATCCATCCCATATACAGTTACCAAACCCAGACACTACTGTGGATGCCAACAAGAGCTTGCTAACAGGAGCCTGGTTTACCTGTCTCCTGAGAGGCTCTGCCAGTGACTGACAAATACAGAAGTAGAGCCATCACAGCCATCATTGAGTACAAGGTCCCCAATGGAGGAACTAGAGAATGGACCCAAGGAGCTGAAGGAGTTTGCAGCCCTATAAGAGGAACAACAATATGAACCAACCAGTACCCCTAGAGCTCCCAGGGACTAAACCACCAAAGAGTACACATGGAGGGACCCATGACTCTAGGTGCATATGTAGCAGAGGATGGCCTTGTGGGACATCAATGAAAGGAGAGGCCGTTTGTCTTGTAAAGGCTCAATGCCCCAGTGTACTCAAATGCCAGGACAGGGAAGTGGGAGTGGGTGGGTTGGTGAGCAGGGAGAGAGGGATAGGATAGGGGGGTTTTCGGAGGGGAAATGAGGAAAGGGGATAAAATTTGAAATGTAAATAAAGAAAATATCTAATAAAAAAGAAAACGAGAAAGAAAGAAAGAAAGAAAGAAAGAAAGAAAGAAAGAAAGAAAGAAAGAAAAAGAAAGAAAGGAAGGAAGGAAGGAAGGAAGGAAGGAAGGAAGGAAGGAAGGAAGGAAGGAGAGTGTATGAGAAAGGTATTGCTATCTTGGTCCTTTAAAAAAGGGACTATGTCACTTTCTTGCAGACACTATAATTTTTCTTCTTTCACACCTCTTTGGCCCACACTAAATATTCTAGTACTTTCTGTGGCACCCCTACACTATTTATCTCATCTCCTCCTGAGTGTTACCTCAAAAGAGGACTCAAACTTTTGCTCCTCAAGGACATCAGTTCTTAGTTTTAGACCCCAGTTTAATTATTGTCTAAGACAAATACGAGATATCTCTGAGACTAGACAGGGACAAGGACATCAAAAGAAGCAAAGATTGATCTGTAAGAGACCAGAAGGCATGGGAGAGAAAGAGAAATGGAGGAAAGAACAGCATGGAAGAGGGGGGAAAAAGGGTGTGTGTGTGTGTGTGAGTGTGAGTGTGTGTGTGTGAGTGTGTGTGTGTGAGTGTGTGTGTGTGTGTGTGAGTGTGTGTGTGTGTGTGTGTGAGTGTGTGTGTGTGTGTGTGTGTGTGTGTGTGTGTGTAGCGTAGTATATGTATATGTTTGTGTGGGCATGTGCATGTGTGCGTGGGTTCGTATATGAAAGCCAGAGAGCAACATTAAGGGTCTTCCTTGAACATCTTCCACCTTAATTTTGAGACAAGGTCTCTCCTGAATCTGGGGTTCATAGACTTAGCTGGGCTGGCTGGCCAGTGGACTGCAGGGATCTGCCTGCCTCTGCCTCACAGTGCTGGGGTTCGACACACGCTGCTGTGCACAGCTTGTGTGTGACGTAGGCTTTCCCTTTTGTGCAGCAGGCACTTCGTCTAAATTATCTCTCTAGCCCTCGAATTTTGTTTTTAATTATTGGTTTGAGCCATCAAACACCTGAAAGACATTTCACTCCATTTCTGGAGGCACAGAGTGGGAACGTGACTTGTCCAAAGTCACAGTCTAGCTGTAGAAGGAGCAAGGGTTTGTGTTCTGGAAAATGGTAGCAGGTTCTTTTCTCTATGTAGGCTCCTGTAGGATGATGCAGCAATCCTGGGGTCAGTACGGGGTTAAGGAAAGAAGGAAAAGCACTGGGAAGCAAAGCCAATGACAGGCAAATGAGCCAAACCAAGAAGGGGAGGATGTTGAGGTCTTGCTTTTCTCATGACTGTCACTTGTCCTGACTTTAGTCTCCATCCTTCTGGCTTCTGTAACATCTATTCACAGTCTTCTTTTTGGACATCTGAACTAACTTTCTCTGTAAATGGAAGGATAGCAGTTGGCATGTCTAGTTATAATGAGCCCTGGTGAGCTGGACATTTTATTTTAAAGGTAAGGTCATTGTCACAACACGCAGTGCTCTGTTGCCTTGAAGAAATAAAACATTAGGCAAAACAGTACTGATGTGGGCAACATACTGACTTAAGTACTCAGGGGCAAAAGCAGGCAATGGCTTTCTCTGGGTGCTGCTAATCAAATTCAGGCACATGTACAGCCCGCAGTCCTGTAAAGATGGTCATTCCTTTGGACAACAGTTATTAAAAGTTGGTTCTTTGTTCAGAAGAGTGTTAGAGTTCTGTGCAGTGTTATGGATTGCTGTTCTGTAAGAAATTGTCTTGCTTAGAAATCCCTCCATCCTCCTGCTCTTCTTAAAATCTAATCTATGTTAGACTTTACAGCAAAACTTGGTACCACACACCACAGAGAGGCACAAGGGACATCTGCCTCTCAGAACACTGGTGGTGATTAATAAGAAACCATGCTACAACTGGTTGTGTTTTTATGTTTCCCACAATCAGATGTGACTAAAGCTGGCTTCGTGTCTCCCTGTATTCAAGGTTGTGGGAGGCACCTCCAACCACTGGCTGCTGGCCTCCACATCTCCCCTCACAGGGCAAGCACTCCTGCAGCCATTTAACACCATTCACCAGGACCTCACATCTCCCCTCACAGGGGGAGCACTCCTGCAGCCATTTAACACCATTCACCAGGACCTCACATCTCCTCGCACTCCTGCAGCCATTTAACACCATTCACCAGGACCTCACATCTCCCCTCACAGGGCGAGCACTCCTGCAGCCATTTAACA
>NW_022196906.1:7514780-7559261 GCF_008632895.1 Mastomys coucha
AGGACCTCACATCTCCCCTCACAAGGCAAGCACTCCTGCAGCCATTTAACACCATTCACCAGGACCTCTAATGTTTCTCAGACGCTGATGACTTACTGCATAGTAGGACTGTCCCTGAAAACTCACGGAGATAAATTTCACTTTTCAGATAAATTCAAAAGTATTTATCCCACTGCTGCTTCTGCCTTCTGACTGATGTCAGGGTGGTTTCACAGAGGTAGCCATTCAATTTGTCAGGTCACTTTTGCTTGATTCTGCTCCACAGACATGAAAAACACTTCACTGGTGGGAAAACTGCCCTTATAGTGGCAGTGACCTCTGAGTATCCCCGAGTCCAGCGGTGTGCCTTTGATCCCCTCTAACCCTGTCTGGGAGAGTTGCACAGGCCCACCAGTGTCTCCCATTGGTCTTCTAAGCACCTTGAATGTTTGCCTGTACTTTCTGTAGTTGATGTACTAGCTTAACACGTCAGCAAAAAGAGAAGAATGAAAAATCCCCATAGAAGAAGGCTAATTTAATAGTGTTGTTTATTTTCTTTAATTTGGAGCAATCACAATTATGCACCTCATCAGCATTTTAAATTGCATACGAGATTAGGCTCTTACTTAAACACAAAGAAATAGACACACACAGGCACACCATACACAACAAAGCACAAAGAGAGACACATACATGTGTGCATACATATAGACACATGGTCACAAACACATACATGGCACACACACACACAAAGTGAAACCAATGTCTCAGAATATTTGGTTTTTCTCCACTTCCTTCAACACAAGGGTAGTAGCTATTCCCAGATAATGTTTCCTGTCTCAAATGTTCTTTTCTCTCCCATCCCTTACCCTTTGTTGTTCCGTGTATATACTTTTGAAGAAATGGGTTTTGGGTTACTGATAATTTCAGGAAAAAATGTGTTCACTGAGTACAAAGATATTCAAAAGTGATAGAAATAGACCCCATATCCTGGACGCTCCTTTCTAAAAGAGCATGTATTATTTCTAAGTCTATTTTATGGCCTGGGAAGCCTCAGGCCCAAATTAAAATCCACCTCCCCTAATTGTCAGAATTTGGAGATTAAGCATTGACACACCTTGTAGTTTAAGCAGTGACCTGCCACCTGGATGGTTGTCTTCAAATACTCCTAATGATATTTTGGATAAAAAAAAAATTCCCTCATTACCGCATGAGTTGGGGAAAAAAATGAACTCACATATCACCATGTCTCTTCTCCTCTCCCCATGTCATCCCTGTCCTGTTGGGATGCAGTTCAGTTCCCAGGGGACTGTAATGCCCCTGAAAATTGACAGCCACATTCTACTATAACATATTTTCCCCATTTAATAACATGGCCTAGGTAATGATTCATAACCCTCAAAGGGCCTCCTGCCACTGACAGCTGAACTCAAGTAATTGAGAGCACCATGCAATTTGGTAGTGACTGCACCTTTATGGTTGGATCAAGCATTAAAGCAACAGTATATCTAGATAGACTTTCAGTAAAGTGACAGCCTCGTGATATGTTTCTGAGTCAGTTTTACATATGTAACTCTGGTGTCCCCAGGTCTGTGTGGCCTAGAATAGGGTTATGAGTGCTTATTCCATTACATTGTAAGTCCATTACAGACAGGGATATTTTCTCTGTCTCATCAACGTAATTTCAGTGTCTGGATTAAAGAATGTAACCTTGGCATACAGTGTGCTCAATCAACATTTTCTCTGCCTCATCTTATGTCAGTTGGGTAAGCAGTCTTTGACAGGAACCCCCACTATCAATAACATGACAACCACACTCTCTAAGACCCGAGTAAGCTCTGTGTGTGGATTAATATCACTTATTTACTCATACAGCCTCAATGCACATAGCTGCTTCCTTCCTACTCCCTGATGGTTTCAGTTAGGACTTCTTGAGACACTTCCACAAATGCCCCATCCATCCTTCTCATGAGTCCAGCTCATACAGCTAGAGACAGCCTCACTTCTGACTTCTCAGAGGCATCCTTCAGAGAACCACAGCTTGCTCTGGGACTCTCAGAAGCCTGTACCATACCTAAAAAGTTTCCCTCCTCCTCGCTACTATCAGCACCTCAGCATATAAATATAACCTGGCACTTTAGCCCCTCTCAGCTTTAAGACATGTCGCCTACATCGCTAGGACTGTGCACATGTGTGTTCCTGAGTGCTTGTACTGAAGCATGTGCGCACGCATATGGTGCATGTGAAGTCTAGAGATCCATATCCGATGGCTTATCAATCAAACTCCAGTTTTAGGGTTTTGGTTTGGTTTGGTTTGGTTTTTTTTGTGGCCCCTCTAATTCTGCTACACTGGTTGACCTGAGATGCTCCAGTGATCCGTGTGTCTCCCCTTCCAAGCTCTTGGATTACAGATATCTTCTGCTCTCCCCATATGTTTACACATGTGCTGGGGATCAAGCTCAGGTCCTTACACTTTAGCAGCAAACACTTCAAGCACTGAGTCATGTCCTTATTGCCTCGAGGCTAATTTTGTTCTTTGGCATGTCTTTAGAATTATGTGTAATAATAATAATTACATATGTATGCTGCATGTCATCTGGTATATTTCAATAAACATTCAGTGATTAATAGTATATTTAGTTTCTGGATTAAGCCTTAAATATGCAATTCCATAAATAGGAATTGGAGCAGAGATTTAGCTGTCACCTGTGTGGAGTCACTATGGAGGCAAGCAAAGGTCAGCTTGCCAGGAAGTCGAACCTGGCTTCAAGTTCAGGCTTTGGCACATGTTGTGTGACAGATCTTTTTTGGGTAATTGCGATAACCACAAATCTACTCACCCCCAAAATGGAGCCCATGACAGACCAAAGTAACACTTGCAGCAATATCCAAATTGGCAAGCCAATGCATTTTTACTGCATCTTACTGCAGTCACTGTCAGAAGCAAGGGTGATGTGTTACTTACATGGATCAGGGATAACTCAAAGGCAGCTGTATCAGCAGATAGCCCACCCCAACATGGGTGATGATTCCCTAAAACTGAAGGCCTGGAGTTCTCTACAGTTTGCAGACAGATCCACAGTCCCAACATCTCTTTCTGCAGGGTGGCTGCTCAGAGTCTCCACTCCAGCTACTGTTTTCTCCCTTCTACTCTGTTGGGAGGGGCCCTCAGGAATCTTCTAAGCTTGCTTTCCAATAAGTGACCTTTGCGCACCTCTCATCTACCACCGAGGTTCCCGATCCTTCCCGATCCCCTCCTTCCTGGGACAACTGTTTCAATTTGGAGAGAGTGTTGTGATTGGGAGGAACACGCCACACCAGGACACTGAATCCTCTATGTCTTCAGGTAATGGCTCATCATATCAGAACCTCATTTCCATCAGTGAAATTTCATTTTTCCAAAGTTAGCAAGCTACCTCATAGGATAGGAATAAGGATTAAAGTTGATGCCACTTGTGATTGTATATAAATTGTGGTTTAGCACTATGCTGGGGCTGGGATCTGCATGGCTCAATGTATAAAAGAACTTGCTGCATGGGTATGAAGATCTGAGTTCTGATTTGAAAGTAGTAGACACATCTATAACCCCAGCACTCAACAGCAAGGTGGAAGGCAGAAACAGGTGAATACCTGAGAGCTTGCAGGCCAGCTAGCTTGGTATACAAGAACAAATAACAATAGACCCTTCCTCAAACAAGGTGGAAAGTGAAGACCAACACCCAGGGTTGTCCACTGGCATGTGTCCTGGCATTTATATGCACACATTTACATATACAAGCATGTACATACACACAAAATATTATGAAAATGAGGCATATCACTTTTCCTATGTTTCCTTCTACGGAAGGCGAGATGAATTGGGGCAGCCTGCTTCTGTTTGTTGACAGTGTGTGGTAGGCTATGGAACTTGCACAATGTAGAACACAAATCCTAGCATGAGAAATGGGCTTCCAGTTCCCCTGGTGCACTAGGGGCCATTGCTACTGAAGAAGAGGGTGAAAGCCGGTTCTCCCCTGAGTCTCTGAGTCAGGCAAAGCTTGAACTCTGTTTTCGCAGGCAGGGGCTGATACTGTAGTTTGTTTTGCATGCCATGAAAAAAAAAAAAAAGCAAAAACAATTCAAGTACAGCCAGAGACATTTTTGTTGGCTTGCATTTGAGATATGTTTTTAACTTGCCGAACAAAGTTTAATTTAGATTCCATTTCCCCTGATGAGGAAGAGCATCCCCAACTATAAGAAAACCTGACACTCCTTTATTCTTGCAAGGGTGGTAAAATTTTTTCTGGGTCACAAAACAAGCAGGGGAGGAAGAAATGAAGGTGCATGCAAGACTCATAAACTAAGCGTTCCCCCGTGGTAGTTATTAGAGGGCTCGCATTAAGAACATGTCAGCCCTGGGAGCCTGAACCATCTTTCCCCCTCAGTTTTCTTGGTTTCTTTGTTCAGGCTTGCTTGTATAATATTCTAGAAAGATCTGCTTTGTCCCATGTTTTCCAAAGTGCTTGGAAGTGCTGATTAGCGATTATCAAGCATTACTCACTGTCGGGTTTGGGAAGCCACTAATAAATATTACTCTATCCAGAGGCCTAACCGAGATGTCTCCTAAAACAAATCTCCCTGTCAGAAAGAAACAGTAGCAAGAGAGCTGAGTGGCCTTGGTGCCATGAGAGGCATTCAATCCAAGTTATCAATTAAGCATGTCCCTACCTGTGTGAGTGTCCCAGGAGTGTGTGATGTGGTCCCTCTTCTCCAAGAAACTGTCTCATGGAGGGGATTAGATTACTTAAATAAGAAAGTAAAACCTATATCTAAGTTGTTGACTGTGGTTCCAGATGAGGGAAATCACTGTGGACTGCAGATTCATCCTAGGAAAGTTCTCAGTAGAAGGTCAACTGGGATGAGCTTGCCAGGGCAGAAAGGGCAAACTCACCCTGGTGTGTCGTCTTCTCCATTCAGCGGCCTTTTAACCCTGTATGCTCTGTCCACACGGCATGCAGCCTTTACTGGCCACCTCTCCCTCGACAATGGTGTTTATCATTGTACTGCAAGTCAGCACTCCGCACATTCTATCACAGTAGAGGTGTCATTAGTCTTCTATCTTTCATCCTAAAGAGACCCAGGTGGCAGAAAAGTACTTCTGAGAACTAGAGGGCCATCCCAAACCAGGAATGTGTCCTCTGTCTTTCCCAGGAGAATCAGTTCTAACCAGAAAAATCAGAGGAGCTAGAGAGAGGGTGAGCGAGCTATGAAGTTGGAGAAGAAAGAAAAAGAAGATGGTAAAGCAGCTCAGTCTCTGCCTTTCCAGTGCCTCCCCCACTTCTCTGACACTCTCTCCCTCCACCTCCTCTTCCTTGAGCAACCTTTCTCCCTAGCTGCCTCAGCACCTTAGATGAGGAGATACCACAAGCATTGGTCTCAGCCCTAATTTCCCACCTCCCTCTATCAGACCTCCACCTCTGCACAGATGGCTCCCTCTAAGCCAGATCTGTGTTCTGCTCTGAGCTACAGCATGTTCTCCAGGTTTTCAGTCTGCTCAAAGAACTTACATAAATGCAACTACATCCCAATGAAAATTGTCTCCTCTCTCTACCCTGTTATTTACAGGACCATTGTCATCACAGTGTTTCTCTTTCCTTGTACTGAGCCTGCCAGTACAGATATAAGAATCATTCTCTTCTCCAGCCTGTTTGCTGGTGGTGGAACGTTCCTTCCAAGATACTGAGGCCGATGGCTCCAGTGTGTTTCCTGGTGCTTTGGGGATCCAGTCTCCGTCATCCTCCTGGAGCTCCAGAGCTCCCCTGCTAAAAGGAAGGAGGGGACATGACTGTATGGCCAGTGATGGCTTGTGCCCAAAATTATTGTGCTGGGGTAAAAGGAGGGGAAGGAAGTTAGACAGGAAATAGAATCTTATCGTCCATGGCAACTGGCAAAAAGGACATGCATTGGAAAGGCACTGTGGATCGTTTCAGCCTGTGGTGTTCTGCATACTGAGAGGCTGGGAATCACATGAAAGGGACTTAGTTGCATTTTACCATCTGTTCACTGGTGCTAAATTCTTCTAAGAGTCACTCATTCCATCATGTACACACAGGAAAATATTCCCACCACTTCTTTCTAAATGATTATTATTAAAAGCAGCAGAGGAAATCCATAGCATGTTGTAGAAGACCTTGCAATAAAAACTCACATGTTCTCTGTTTTCTGGGCTTGTAAATGTCTTTAACATGTACTACTTCATGTGACCTTTAGCCCATTACCACCATGGGATCTTCTTCTCCTTGTTCTCAAGGGTAACACTACAGCGAAGGCTCGAGGCCTCGGGGGAGTTTTACTCTAGGTTTTAGGATGGAGTATGAGACACAGACACTCTTGCTGTGGGGAGGACAAGAGCAGAGCGAGGCAGGTTGTTCCTCTGACTCCTATGTCTTATGTGCATCAGAAAAGGAGCTGCTTGTTTTATTTCAGAAATAAAGACAAGTGTCCAAGCTAGATGGCTTTCAGACTGCCTCCCAGCAGACATGGCTGTGGGCTCCCTTGCCCAGTGACTATCAGCACAAGCAGGCTTATTGTTCACAGTTGTTCTCCTGATAAGCAAAGAGCTATCTTGAAAAGGATTTATCCAAACATTTAAAAAAAAAAAAAAAAAAACATGCTTACCTCTGTCTATGGAGAGATGACTTATTTTGAGGTTTTCGGCATTGCTTCACTCATCCAACAATACTTATAGGGCCCCAGTGACTTGACAAACATCAGATATAGTCTGCACTCTAAGTACATCTCTGTATAGAATAAAGATCTCAAGACTTTTTGTCCTTTGCATTTTGGTCAAATCCGCACTTGATGCCCAACTATCTCTTTGTACAAGATGAGTGAATGATGGTTTGTTAAAGGCATGATCCCTCCTTCAAAGCGGCAATAAGCCTGGAGTTGTCAGATTTAGATGTTGGTCTCTGTCCTTCCTCTCAGATTTCCTCTGGGGACGTTGGTGATGGAGAGAGCAAGCAAGGGCATCACAGAGAGATGCCTACCATCACTCCCATGCTGAAGATAGACCGTGGCCTTTATCCTCCCCACATCTTGACATCTGCCACTCACTAGTGAGTTTCTTTCACTGCAGGGACAGTAGTTCTGATTTGACTCTCAGATTTGCAGGATTTTAAGCTTTATTTACTCTATCCTTTAAACTATGGAGCCTGTTTTCTGTCTTACTGCTCCCATTGCGACATAGACTACCAGAAGAAGCACCACCCTTTAGATGACACTTATTTATGCATATTTTCATTAATTTGCTTTGAAAAACACTTGATACTAGGCAGGCATTGTATGGAGACATGAAGACTAGAGTTGCATGAAAAGTGGACTGGGAGGGCTGGGAAAGGAACCAATGATAAGATGGCATATCTTCTGAAATCTTTCAATTACCTTTATTTAGCTATTGCATTGAGGGGTGCACACACGCTGTAACCTACATGTGGAAGTCAGGAATTAGCTCTGGCTTCCACCATGTGGGTCCAGAGACTCAAACTCAGGTCATCAGACTGGTTACAAGTCTTTGCCCACTAGTCATCTCACTAGCCCTAACTCTTATATGGGGGCCAGCTGTTGTAGCTATACAACAATATAAGTGTGGCCTTATCTGAGAGAAAGAGAGAGAGAGAGAGAGAGAGAGAGAGAGAGAGAGAGAGAGAGAGAGAGACTCTGTAGTGCTGGGCTTATGCTCATGCCCGTTCTTTGCAAAGCATACTGTCAGGACCTTAGCTTAGAATGTACTTTCACTGATACACAACAGAACAACTGGAGAGTAAAGGTGTAGCTATTGACCTTTGAGCAGTATTGAAAGAAAGTCTGACTTTCTCTCTCGTTCATCCAGCTTGTCCCATTGCTGGAAACACAGAAGCAAAATTGGTGTGTTTGTGTGTGTGTGTGTGTGTGTGTGTGTGTGTGTGTGTGTGTGTGTGTTATAGTAGTAGTAGTCACATGACAACCATGGGTACCATTCCTCCAGTGCTATCTGTACTGTCAACCTTGGTTTTAGAGACAAAGTCTCTTAGTGGATAGGCAATCACCAAGTCAGCCAGATTAGATGGCCAGTAAGCCCCCAGGGACCTGCCTGTCTCTCCCTGCCCAGTGCTAGGATTCCAGGACCAGCTTTGGCTTTATGTGGACACGATCAACTTCACTCATGCCTTGTGGTTGCAAACAAGCACTTCTGCTGGCACCCGCAGAGCTGTTGCAAGGACAAAACCAGGGGCTCTGTTCAGGTGATGTGAGAAAGAGTGTTTCAAGAGGGAGTCATCATACCCCTCCCTCCAGGGCTGTGTGTTCTGTTCTGGGGAATGGGACATTGCAACCTTAGAAGGCCAGGCAGGTTGCTGCAGGTCTGCTGCAGGCAGCAAGGAGGGGAGACAATGGCCCTTTGTTTTGTTCCTGCTTCTCTCATTCCTATGAGAATTGAGTTCAGGGTGCAAGGTAGAGCTGGCACTCTCTCCACACCTTTAAAAAATTCCAGGTGTGTTGCTATTGATTGACATCTGGAAACTGATACTGTGGTTAGTAGAGAGTAAATGTTCTTCTCTTTGAGAAAAGGCATAAACCCTTCAGATTTCCAGTGAGTGGAAGGGCAGTGGCCTATTGGATGTCACACATATAATTTATAATGTATTCATAATAATATATTAAACCAACATGACATTTATGGAGCAGCCTAAACCTGACTAACAACACCAGGGACCCCAGACACTGAGGCTGCATGGCAAGTTCTTGGGAAATAGCCCAGGTGGGGACTGCTCACACACACACTCTTTTACTATTTCCCATGCCTACCAGCACAGCATTCTACAGCTGATCTCCACATCGTGCACCCGAACGGCTCCATTCCCCTCCCTGTCTCAGGGACACTGGGCTGCCTTGTTCAAAAGAACCACTTCAGTGTCTTTGTTTGGGAACAATGAGTAGTAATGGGGTTCTCATCAGGAATGATATTTAAAATAGATCCTTGCAGCCTAGAATTTCTTTCCTCATAAACATGTGGTGTAGTAGAAATGCAGATTCTAAGATATATTCAAAAAATACTAAATCACTAAGGGGAAGGAATGTGAATTTGTTATAGGCTTTCTAGGAGTTCTGAAAACACACTTAAACATATAAGACCTATGCTACTTGGTTTTATTTATTTTTTTTTACCATATAGGTTTTAACTGGGCAAATGATAGATTAGATAGATAGATAGATAGATAGATAGATAGATAGATAGATAGACAGAAGATGGATAGATAGATGGTAGATAGATGATAGATGATAGACAAGTGGTGATACATAAATAGATGATTGGTATATAGGTAACTAGAGATAGTAGATGATTGTGATGATAGATAGGATAGATAGATAAATACATACATATATACATATATATATACATACATACATACATACATACATACATACAAATATAGATAGACCAATGGATAGACCAATAGAGACAGACAGATGGATAGGTAGATAATAAAAATAGAAGATGATGATAGATGCAGAGATAGATAGATGATAGATGCATAGATAGATAGATGGTTAACAGATGGATACATAGAGGCAAAACAGACAGTGTGTGTGTGTGTGTGTGTGTGTGTATAAGATACCTTAAACACCAACTCACTTTGCCCTGTGAAATTCCATTTGACATTTCCCTGCACTGAATACTACAGAGCCCAAGAATACAGCATTCTCCACCAGAGCTTTAGCTGTTGAGTTCTGACTTCAGGGCTCGTATGGAGTCAGCCATGATCATGAGGCAGCTATGTGTACCCCTTTATCTTCTTTCTTCCAGCTTTCCATGGGTGAAAAACACCTAGCAGCCCAGATCTGTGCATACCAAAACCAGATTTAGATAAAGGGATGCAAATAGCTCCATAGCTAGGTATGATACACACACCTAGAATCCCAGCATTGAGAACTAAAGCAAAAGGATTGCCATGAGCTCAAGTCCATTCTGGTCTGCATAGCAAGTTCCAGGTCCTGTATTTAAAAAAGTTTCAGAAAACCTCCAAACAAATTCACTTGTGTAAAGCAACCACTTTCTTTTAAAATTAACTTAAAAATGCAATCACACCTGCCCTTCAGATTCTGTTGGTGCTTGCTTTAATACACAGTCAACTGTTCCCATTTGGAGTTTCAAGACAGTTTTTGCAGTAATTGTAGGAGTTGCCCTGGGATTTCCCACAGCCATAAAGTCCTTCATAATTTGAGAATAGATAGAGAGGGAGGGAGGAAGGGAAAGTGAGAGGGAGAGACCAACCAACAAATACACAAAAGAGATGGGGGACGGGGGATGGGGCACGGGGGAGAGAGTACCAATGTACCAATGAACACTGTGGGAAACATTTAAGATAGAATTCTCCCATGTCTGCTTAGCTGCCATTGAGATGACTGGTGTCCACTCCATCTTGTGTTGTACATGATATGTTTAAGCAAAGATACCTTACTTAGAACAGAACAGTCTACAAGATCAAAAACATGATGCCAAATAAATATAAGACAGAGATAGACAACTTCAACTGATGTGAAAGAAATGCAAGCAACCATTTGCTGCTGTCTTTCTCCATTTCAGTTGATGAAACTGTTCTTACCTTGGGTTACCCGGGACATCAGGAAGTAAGACTCTAATGCTCGGTGTGGGAAAGTGATTATGTGTAACCTCAGAGGCATTTTGTCAATATGTATCAAACACCATTAGGATGTTCATGATCTTTCACTCAATTATCCTTTTTAAAGCTTTTAATTAAAATAAATAGGCAAAGAATCACATACCTAAATAGGTGAATGCAAATTATCTTTTAACAAATCTTTTAAAAATAGTTGTTAAATTGTTATTTATTACAACAGTTATATTGTAATTGTTTTTAATTATTTATTACAGTTTTATTTATAGCAACAGAAATGGAAAAGTCCTATTGTCTACCTTCTGTTCACTTAGAAAAATTCAGTCATTTCTTGTTGTAAGGGACACTGTGGTGCAGTCATTGTTCTCAAAATGTGTTGCTCAGAGATATGGCCTCAAATGAGTCTGTGCAAATGCACTACAAGCTATGCACTTTCCCCTTTCAACCATATCCAAGGCCAGGGCTGAGCTAGGGGGAGTTTCACCTGCCTTCCAGGTGGTTTAGATAGCTGCTGGAGTGTGAAAGCCACTAAGAAAGCAAATGCCCCTGATAAACTATAATGTATATATAAAGGAACAGAGTGGCCCTCAAGCCCACGGATTTGAAATCTATATACCCTGTTAGTGGTGACACACACTCTTTAATACCAGCAATTGGAAGGCAGAGGCAGGCAGATCTCTGTGAGTTCTAGGACAGCCTGGTCTTCAGAGTGAGTTCTGGGACAACCTGGACTACACAGAGAAATCCTGTCATAAAAAACACAAGAGAGAGAGAGAGAGAGTGGGGGGGGGGTCGGGGGGAGAGAAAGGGAGAGAGGGAGAGAGGTAAAGAGGGAGAAAGACAGAGAATCAGCTTGGGGCTCTGCACTGGCTGGTTTTGTGTGCCAACTTGACACAAGCTAGAGTCCTCAGAGAGAAAGAAGCCTCAGTTGTAAGGCATTTTCTTAATTAGTGTTCAATTGAGGGGGCAGCTCACTGTGGGTGGTGCCATCCCTGGGCTGGTAGTCTTAGGCTCTATAAGAAAGCAGGCTGAGCAAGCCAGGGAGCATAAGCCAGTAAGCACCCCTCTATGACCTCTGCATCCGCTCCTGCCTTCAGGATCCTGCATTGTTTGCATTCCTGCCCCGGCTTTCTCCAATGATGAACAGTGCTGTGGAAGTGGAAGCCAAACAAACCCTTTTCTCCCCAACTTGCTTTTTGGACATGGTGTTTTGATACAGCAATAGAAACCCTGACTAAGACAGGCTCTGTCCTAAACTCTATTGCTTGAAGAAATAATTCAAGATATTTTATTTCCTTGGCAATTCCATAAGAAGAGGTATGTAGCAAGAGTGTCCTCCAAAACTCCAGATCCTCAAGTGTCCAGGCCTTTGTCAGAGGAACGAACAGAGGGGAAAGGACAGTAGGCCTGTGGCTGCTAGGAGCCTCACATGTCTCTGCGTTCTCTTTACCTCTAACTGTGAGAGCTAGTAAGATCATAACTGAAGTTCCCTCCAGTTCTAAATTTCTGCTCTTATGACCGGATTTATGGAGGGTTGTAGCCACAGTGAGGTGATGTGGTGCTCGTTAGCCTGTGTGTACAAGTTGGATTTGTGACCATCCTGTGCTTCTTCAGAGATCAGACCATCCTTAAATGAGCTCTTCTGCTCTGACACTGAAAAATAGCCTACCTGTTGCTTTGTCGATGTTTGCAAAGTGTTTTTAGGGTGTCATCCATAACAGCACAATATAGAAATGAAAGCTGGTCAGTTTGGAAAATAGAGAGATGGGCCAGCAAGGCAGCTGGTACTTGCTGCCAGTCCTGGTGACCTGAGTTTGACCCCTGGAACCGACATGGTGGAAAGAGAGTCTAGATTCCAACAAGTTGCCCTCAGACTTCTGTGCTAAGGAAATGATGCATGTATGTGCCTGCATGTGAGTTTGTGTGCGTGTGTGTGCTCACACCCACAAAATAAATAAATGTAATTTAAATGAAAATATAGAGATGATGGAGGCAGGGTATAGCTCATGGGAGCTCTTAACTGGAGCTCCTGTTGATTAGAGGAGACAGAAATGTCGGTGTCAATTAAAAGACCCATCTCTAACCTCAACTGCCACTGTGTCCATGTACATTTCTCCTCTCAATGGGAATGGTTGATCTTCAAGATTATGTTGTTTCTGAAAATACAGGTTTGATGAGTTCATAATTGGAAGAATGGGAGTGCAGGCATAAAGGCAGTTGGCATATCAGCCATTCTGGCAAGGAGTTATATGACTTTGTAGCATGGGACCCCCTTTGATTCTACAGTGGGCCTGCATCTGTTCTCTACCTCTAGCTTTCCCTGACAGGGAATGGGGAAGGAACACATATGTTGTCAGGGGCTGGTGATTGCCAATTTTCGCTTGGAATGAAGCATATACTTCAACTGCCGAGACAGCACAGGTTTGGGGAAGAGACTTCTATGCATCGCTTTAAACCACAGGACATTCACTGTGTGCACTCCACGGGAGGGGAAGCGCATGAAGTTTGCTTGGCACTGTGAGTGAGGAAGTCTTGGCTGAAGCCAGCCTTTCTAAAGCTGGAGTTCTGTAAATGCTGCACATCCCTCGAGGAAATGATGGAGCCCAGGAGGCCTGCATGCTGTGGATTACACTAATCCGGGCAGGGCTCACCCATGGCATAGCTGTATGAAGCAGGACTCCTCATGGCAGATTGGGAAGAATGGTCATGCTATTCAACTTTGAGGTTTATTTGCATCTCAGGCAGCCTAGAAGACAACCTCTACAGGGTGCCTGAGTTTACCTAGAAGATCCCTGCAAACAGGGTCTTTATCTTCTAAAACACAGTACCCAGAACAGTCAACATAGCTCAGTGGGTGCCAGAGCTAGGCTCCAAACATGGCTGGGTGTTTTATTAGCCCTATAAAATGCTGGCTTGCACCAAGTAGATTTGCTCAGACTTGCTCTTATGAGCCTCTTATGAAAGCAAAAAAACATAATTAAAAAAAAAAGGAGTCAAACTGATTTTGCATGAATTGGATATGTTGGTTGCAAAACAAGAAAAATGAGATGGCTAACAAAAGCCTCCTCTGTGGTGTAGTCATGGACATGCTGTCTACATTTATTACTTTCCTCTCTTACCAAATGGAAAAATGGAACCGAGAATGCATTAAGAGGCAACACTGAAAGGGATGCCTGTGTAACAACATGGGAAGTGGCGTTTTGAGGGTCCAAAGGATACATTTCAGGCTACTGATTTTCTCCTGCACCTGTTGCAAGATCTAACTCTCCACATTTGCAAAATGAAAGGCATGCATTGTAGTGACTGTGACTTAGGAGACCGGGCAGGCTGGGAGAGGCTTTGAAGGCCGCAGTGTGAGCCATTCTCAGGCATGCTGCATGAAGGGTAAAATCAAACATGAGCAGCCTGGTTGTTGACAGCAGCTCAGGACACAGGGCACCTGAACGAGGAACAACACCATCCTAAGAAAAATACAGAATCAACTCCACGATCGTGTTTTTATTGCCTCAAATAATTCTGGTGACTTGAAGTTACTTAGATGGTCAGCTTGTCAACCACAAGGGGATCCCAGTGTCTTTCCGTTATCTGTTGCCTTCCCCAGACACAAGATTCCACTGTCCACCTCACAGGCTCCCATAACCTGTGAACCTATAAAGAGACTGAAAAACATCTCTGGGGTTCTACTCAAAGAGCCCCACCAGAAGGCAGTGAGATTTACGAGGTGAGGTCACTGAGTACAAATAGAAAAGCATTCTAAGGAACTTTTTCCTCCAATTCCTATTTCCTCTGTGATTGATTTGTGTAGGGGAGGCTGAGGAAGTTGAATTCCTTTAATTTCCCCCACCATATCCCTACTGTTTCAGGGTCTGAATGTTCCAATTTGCAGCACACAGGCATCCTCTCTGAGACTGGTCTCCAGGGATGCTGCCCACTCTACTTAGCAATACAGTTTCCAGAGACTTCTCTCAGTGGTATTCATACTTCCTATGGGCTCAAGACATCATAATATGGAAGATTTATCTGGCCAGCAGAAACTGGTGTCACTAGAGGAATTGTACTGTGCATCTCAAGTTACCCCACAGGTATCTGTCAAAAACTTGAAAGTGACAAATAGGTGACTGTTTGCAGTCTGGAAGCTAGTAGGAGTTGTCAACCCTGAGTCAAACTACACTGTGTGCTGTTATCCATGCTTGGTCTTGTGTGTGGCCTTCTGTGTGATAAGTGCAGAGATACACAGCTAATCATTACTTTGCTGAGTTTTCTAAGCAAATCTCTAACATGGGAAATGTTAGTCCTCACCTTACAACTCGGAGAATGGGCATAGTCAACTCACTCAGCAACAGTCTGTTACCAGAACTTGGGAGGTAGAGGTAGGAGGATAAAAAAAAGACAAGGTCGGGGGCTGGAGAGATGGCTCAGCAGGTAAAAGCACTGACTGCTCTTCTGAAGGTCCTGAGTTCAAATCCCGGCAACCACATGGTGGCTCACAACCATCTGTAATGAGATCTGACGCCGTCTCCTGGCGTGTCTGAAGACAGCTACAGTGTACTTAATTATAATAATAAATAAATCTTTGGGCCAGAGCAAGCAAGGACTGAGCAAGCGGGACCCAGTGAGGCTGACTGGAGTGAGCAGAGGTCCTAAAAAAGTCAATTCCCAACAACCAAATAAAGGCTCACAACTATCTGTACAGCTACATTGTGTACTCATATACATAAAATAAATAAATAAATCTTTTTTTAAAAAAAGGCAAGGTCATTGCCAACTATGTAGCAAGTTTGAAGCTTACCTGAGATTCATCAGACCCTGTGTTAAAATCTATATGTATAGGTATGGGACTGAGGATTAAGGAGAAGAGGAAGAGGGCAGCCTGAAGGGCGATTTAAAAAGAATGAATCAGGGACTGCACCCCTGTCTTGATGTAAAGAGCTCTGTGAAGTCCTACAGACATAATCATGCCAGGACTTTGTAGGCTCTGAAGACCCCATTGCTCCTGTCTGGCTTCTTGCTGACTTGACATGCAAGCACTCATCGATTTCTTCCAATGGGGAAAAAGTGCTGTGGCAGGCAAGAGCGATACAAAGCTTAATAAAGCATACATCGTTATTGAATTCAAGGCAACAAACACTACATGCCATGCAATTAATAATAATACACCCAGAATATGATATTATTTCCAATAAAGAGGATCTGGTGGGGAGCAAAGACTGGAGGAAGTGAACTCCAGGCTCGTGGCCTCAGCACAGCTGTTTCTGGGAACTTAGAAGCAATTCAGGTTTTGAGGTTCACTGTAAAGGTGGGGCTGTCCCAGGGCTTAGCCCAGCCCTTCCTTTAGTTAAGATGCTCCCTGAAGCTTGAGATACACAGATGAAGGCAAGGCTAGGAACTGAGCATGTCTGCATGGAAGACTAGATAGGGGACACAGTGAACTAGGCTGGGAAGGCCATTTGGAGCAGACAATGTAACTATAGCGTCTTGCTATGGAGGCCTCATCCCACAGTGGATGACTAGGTTCACAGCTTGGCCGTAGCTGTAGCAGGCAAAGGCAATGCAGTCCAAACTCAAACTCTGGCCACAGGTCTCTCCTGCTCACACTCCTGCTGTTCTTTCTATTCCAGTTTCTATGACAACAGGTCTGATATAACTTGTATTTATGAAAATCACATTAATTTCAGTAAAGCTTCAGGGATTCTATGCAAATCAATATTTTCCAACTCTGTGGATCATAAGAAGCAAGAAGCAGGCCTTCACCCTCTTATAAACAGGAAAAGAAAGAGACGCTTTGCTCCCAAGGTGACTGGAAATGGTCAGAGGAACACCCTCAGGAACGCTCATACTTTCCTCCCCTACCAGTTACCAATTCTCGTAAAGCAGGCTTTATTCTTCTAACAAGCCAAATCTTGTTTCCATTCCTGAAAGGGAAGCCTGGAGAATGAAGCCTCAGTCCCTTCTCTGTACCAGCTCTTTCTACCTGGGCTTTGGCTCGCTCTTGTAAGTTGAAGCAGGAGAGGGGAGCTGTGAGCAGCATGGCTCTGCCTACTTCCCATGGGACAGCCTCACTCCTCACCAGTCTACCTGGAGCCTGGTGACAGCTCCACTGTAAAACTGGAACATAAACTTCAGGGCAGGGGAGAGGATAGCTCAGACAGAAATGTGCTTGCAAGTGTAGTCAACAATCCCAGAATCCATGTCCAAAAACATCCTCTATCAAGGCATGTGCTTATAATCCCAGAGCTGGTGAGGCAGTGTCAGGCAGACCCTTGCTGGCAAGTTCCAGGCCAGTGAGGAATAACATGTAGGAGCTGTTTTCTAGCCTCTACAGCCAGACACATGCATATACATGGATACACATGTGCACACACACATGCATGCATGAATACTAAATATACACACATGTATATGTATGTGTATATATACACACACACATACACACACATACATACATACATACATACACACACACACACATACATACATACATACATACATACATACATACACATATATTCAAGTAGCCAAAGGACATTTGCTGTAATGTCAGGACCTCTCTTACCCACTGCCAGTTTCCAGAGGCATTAGAAGTAGAAATTCAAGGGAGCTCTGGATTCTCCCTAGCATCGTCACCGCATACTGAACTTGGAGAGCATTCATGATTGCTCTGGATTTCCTCAGTGTCACGCTAGGAAACATGGACAGATTGCCCAACCTGGATAGCCTCAGGCTAGCAGAGTCCATCTCTGTACAGTGGTCCGGTCAACTGAGGATGAACAAAAGCAATCTGGATCAAGACAATTGGCCTATCCACAGTGTTAAGGAAACCAACACTTACTAAGAAGACTATAAGATTTTTCACCAATCCACAGCACATCTCTCTGTGTGCCCCTCTTTGTCTGCTTTATCCATTTTAAGTGATTGCCATATTCTCCCAGGCAAGCACTCTCTGTTTAGGTTCATCTTCCCCCGAAGGCCTTGGATACCTTGAAAACAGGAAATGCAATTTATACTTCTTTTGAAAACCCAAACCAGAACCTTGGAAACACAATAGATAATTCTCCTTGAACTGAATTATAGAGGGATGAGAGACAAGAATTAGAGACCACCCTCTCTGAAGCTCAAAATAGGTAACTTTAAGGCAAAAAGGGGGGAAGGGAAGTGAGATAACCTTAAATTAGCAGGCATTGAGTTTGTAGAAACTGTTAAACACAAATGATATAAATAACAGGCAGACAGCTTCTGAAAGATTTCTCCTCCTTTCTAGTCACCATGATCTTTTGGGAGCCACACGCACAGGGTACATCTTTCTACACCTGATGTATGTAGAAAATCAGTGAACCTGAGGGTGACATAGAGATAGGAGGAGCTAGAGAGAAAGACCTACCATTACTTCCAAGAATCAAATTTGGTATTACAAGATGGCTTAAAAGTAGCTGTTTTAATTATTTCAGTACATTTTGTACACATATGCTGTTTTTTTCTGGTTGACAAGAATGGGGACAAGGGGTGATAGCTCACTGATTCTATTTTATCAAAGTTCCAAGTTTCATGATGTCACAAAAATTCACATCAAGTACCTCCACCACACCAGTGGTAGCCATGGGGATGATAAACTAAACTCTGTGTGTGTGTGTGTGTGTGTCTCTATGTGTGATTGCATGTGTGTGCATGTGTACATGCGTGTGTGTCTGTGTGTCAGCTCATGTGTCTGTGTGTGTGATTGCATGTGTGTGCAAGTGTGTGTGCATGTATACGTGTGTGTGTGTCAGCTCATGTGTCTGTGTGTGTGATTGCATGTGCAAGTGTGTGTGAGAGAGTGCATGTGTATGTGCATGTACGTTGCTTGTGTGTAAGGGCACTGGGTAAGTTCCTGCTCAAGTCTATGGACTGTGATTGGTGGGTGTTAGGACAATTCTTGCTTTGGATATCACCATGGGGTAAGATACCCTCTCACTCCTCTCCAGGTGACACTCTTTGTGTCTGTGGCTCTGAAACATTCATTCCTAGAGTTTTGAAACATCATTGGATTCTCCAAGCACCAACTTCAAAAGACCTACAAGGCAGAGTGTTCCTGTCTTTTCAGTCTTGTCTTGTAGGGTCTGCTGTTCTCGCACCTTCTTCCTCAGTTGAATCACGGGAGCCCTGATGGGAAACAAGTAAATCCTGTCTTCAGCCAGCCACTGGCTGTTCCCTCACTCTGTGTTGACTACTGATGGAGATGTGGCTGGGGACTTTATAACCAAACCCTGTAATTACAGAGTCCACGCACCACTATAAGCCAGACTCGGGGCCAAAAGAACATCAAGTTTAGGAGTCTGTTGTGTTTTGCTTGTCTTGCCTCATAATACTTCTGGGCTGAAGTTCCAGCCCAGAGATGAAGCATAATGTAAAGAGAATGGGCTTGGGTCTACTGATAATTTGCTTTTTGGTTCCCACTACATAGATTGCTGTTGTGATTGATTTGATCTTGGCATTTCTGGATGAGCAGTGACCGTCCTTCACCTCCTCTGGTTAAACTCTTAAGGTGGTTTTTCTCAAAGTGGTTAATATGTCCTCAAGTCACCCCTGTGAGGAAACTGAGTATCTTTGTTTTTCAAGCTGGAAAAAGTGAAGCACACAGAGCTTAGGCAACTGCCGGTTTTGTTGGAATGGAAGGCTGAGTTGTCACAGGGAGCTAAGCTCCTCAGTGATAGCAGAGGGCAATCTTGCCTCGTACTTCTTTGGGACAGTGACAAGCAACCACACAGGGGGCGGGAACCAGAGTCCTTCTCAAGGAGGCTGAAACTCTGAGGCCCTCCTCAGAGGTGCCTTTTCCCTGGCTGACAGTTTAGCAAGTGACCTTCAGCTAAGCTGTGGAAAGTCCGAATGAGTAATTCAATGAACCTTTGGTGTGTGAGGGGAGGGCAGGAGGCAGCACAGCCCCGTGTGAGCCATGTAAGGTGCCAAGGGTGAGAAAAGCACCAAAGAGGTCAGAGGAAGAGGGTCGCCTCTGTATGGTCAAGGAAGAGCCTAAGTATGAGCACATATGGAAGCCCTGTGTGACAGAAGCAAAGCATGTCAGCCAAGGAGGAGCATTTCCTGTTGCAAACAGGCATGGGGCCAATTCTTCGATGAGCTGGAAATAGGAGCCAGTAGGGGGTGGGGCAAGCACAATCCTTTTCCTCTTCAGGTTTTACACAGCAGAGCAAATGCGCTTGTTGTGTTGGGTCCTCCACTCTTGTTTTTGCACTGTGTTTTCTCAACACACAGGGACTGCGTTGCAGTGATGGTCCTGCCACGTACCACAACTGCCACCCCTCCTCCTGCAATCCTCTGCCTAGCACTGCAGATAGAGTGCTGGGGCGGGTCTTAACTCACCAGGCCAGCAAATCAAAAGGGATGTAGAGAGGGCAGGTAAGGTAGACAGCTCATGGTTCTTCTGCTCTCCCAGACTCAAAGAGGCCGTTACCTGCCAGAAAGCATTTCTCACTGAGCAACTGCATCTACACAGAGTGTGTGTGGCAACATGGAAGTCACAACCACACTTACTGGACCAGGATGCTGTAGTCAGCCAGAGTTCCTCCAGCATTTCTTTGTTAGACTATTGAGCATGAGGAGGAAAATGGTGGGTAGGAAGTGCTGGGCAAGATCACTCAGTCAGTAAAGTCCTGGTCACGTTGTGTGAGAATCTGAGTCCAATCCCTAGACTAATGTTTACTTTAGGTTTGCTGGCCAGCCAGCTTGGCATAATTAAAGAGCTCTGTGTTTGGTGAGAGACCCTGTCTCAAAAAATAAAGGGGGGAGTAATTGAAGGGAGTAAATACAACTGATTTCAACCTCTGACCTACACACACACACACACACACACACACACACACACACACATGGGCTCTAAGGAAACATACTGTCCGAGTATAGAAGATGCTCTAAGGAATCAACGGGAAGGCTGTGCTGGGTCCTGTGGGTAGTAGTCCCAGAGCATTTCCTTCTCAGGAATCTAATTCCGCCATCTGACTGCCCTCCCATCCTCCATCTGACTGTGCTCTGCACCCTTTCTGACCCACCAGCAGGACCACCCTACATTACAATAAGCCCAATAAAGATCACCTCTCCAATCTCTTTATTCATAAAATAAAGATCTAAGGTGGCAGATGTACCCTAACAGCAGGAGTCCCAACTAATGTAAGCAGGGTTCCCCCAAGCACTAATGTATAGAGATCCCAGTGAGAAAGGGAGGGTCAAGATCCAGCACACTGTTGGCAGCCTACATCCAGGGGCCAAAGGTCCCAGGGTCACCACTGCTGGGACATCACAGAGCATAGCAGTAAACCTCAAGTTTTCTCAAAAGCATCTTCTCTCCAAGAAATCTTGGAGCCTGCCAGATAGACACAAGTATTCTCTGTGTGGCTCAGCTTTCTCTCCGTGTTCTTGTGTTGTCACATGTAATCCTGCATTACCACTATGTATGTATTGTTCTCCATTGGCACTGCATGGGGGTAGTGCCGCTCACTCACTCTGTCCTGGCTCCCCCTATGCACAGACCCAGGATCGGGGAAGCCTTAGGAAAAGCTCCTGGACTGAACTGACCTGAGATACTATACTTGGTTGCCAAACAAGACCAGAAAGACTTTGCTGTTGGATGTCTCAGAGACTTCTGCCCTGTTATCCTGAGCATCCATTTACAGAGTCAGCGTAGGCAAATAAGACATGCCACAAGTCCTAGAGAAAGGCCTCGTGTGCAGATAAGAGCTGCAGCGGGACCAACCGGCAGCTGACTGCATTTCTCAGAGAGAACCTTGCAGTGGTGCCTGAGGGGGCTTCAATGAGCAGCTGCACTGACAGCAAGTCTGTGTGCTAGGACTAATCACACAGGTAACGTTAAGTCTGTGTGCTAGGACTAATCACACAGGTAACGTTAAGTCTGTGTGCTAGGACTAATCACACATGTAACGTTACTGCTTGTAACTCGAAGGCCTGATCAGAAGCCATCCAATTATGTTCTCTGTGGGTGTGCATGGAAGCGTGTTAGAAATGCAAATGTTCAGGCCTTTCCCCCACTGCCTTACTGAATTGGGACTCCTGCAGGCATAGGTCTAGGACTCTGTTCACCGTAGTAAGTCCTTAAAGTGGGTTTGCCTCACTGAGTTACACTTTGCCTCTGTTAGTGTGAGAAGACCAGATGTACAAAGTCAAGAAAGTGACAGGCTGAGCTCAAGTCTGTTGCAAGGCATTGTTCTAAAGACTATGTGTGAGTTGTCCCCTTATTCCTTAAGGCAATTCAGCAATATGGTTTCTATTTTTAGCTTTCTTTTATTGATGAAGAAACTAAAACACAAAGCTTATACTTTACTTGCCTCTGGTGAGAAATCTTACTGAGTTCCAAAAAGTTTATTAATATTCAATGTAACACTTTTAAAAATTAGAAGTAGTGATAAGAAATTCATGGGGCTCCAAACATAGGAGAGAGAGAGAGAGAGAGAGAGAGAGAGAGAGAGAGAGAGAGAGAGAGAGAGAGAGAGACCATATAGGCACCTTTGTCTTACCAGGGTGCCAAATGATGCTCTTAGCAAGAGACAGAGACTCAGACTCAGATCCAGGCAGCTACAGATACAGACCTCGTGCTGTAGAGTGTACTCTATACCTTCCACCAGTTAACACACTGTGTGTGCTAATCGGGAAAGGAAAGCTTAGGCCTGGACGGAAGCCCTATTTGAGGCTAAGAGATGTCTTGTTGTTCTAAACTCATTGTGAACTCATGCAAAAAAAAAAAAAAATCTAAAAACAGAAGTAGAAAATGCAGAAGAGTCCAAACTTCCAAGGAAACTTTCCAAGGCTGCCTCTAATTTTTCTGTCTCCTGCTGGGAGAATCAGTGGCTGAAACTCCCCTGCATTTTGGCCGCATGGAAGAGAGCGAATCACTGTAAGCTCAGTCTCCAGCTTGGATCCTACACCTGTGGAGAGAATGTGTTCCCCAGTCTGTCCAATCTGAGATTCTGATAAACAGGCAGACAGCGGGTCAGGCAGGAAGACAGGCAAGCTGAGGGCTTGTCCTTAAGAGCTGATTACCTAGAGTGCCCTGGCATGTTGAGGCTGTGTTATTAACTGAACCAATATTGTCCAGAAAATCTCCTCTCCCTCCTGGACCCAATCGGCATGCTGTGGATGTAAGCTTCCCTTGCCCGAACACTGTGGGTTCCTACTTCACCCGTCAGGGTTCCTCCTTGTTTTACACTGAGTGACTCTAAAGAGTTGCTCTGACTAGCATGCTCATGTGTCAGAAACTGAAAGGAATTTTATGTGCTACTGAGAAGAGAAGGATGGACAGGTTTATGGCTAACTCTGCATTCTCTCTGTTTAGCTAGGAGAGGAAAGGGAATGTGTTGGTTTACTTGGAATGTTTAGTGGCAATGTGCTATGTGCATAAAGGCTGTCAAGCTTAAGCTGTAGACATTTGCACCGAAGTTGAATTGACTAGTTAGTTTTCTCTGTTATATGTTTGGAAAGCTGAAGGACTTTTGATAAAACTGTTTCTTAGATTCATCATTATAAAGCCAATGGGGGTAATGTGTTAGATATTACTAAGTAAACGCAGATTAATATAAGTATATATATTATGTGTATGTGTATATGTATATAGGTGACAAATGGCTATCTGTGGTATTCATTAGTATACCAAAGCACATGCTAGCCTCCAGGCTGTCAGCAATTCAAAGACCTGTTACAGAGTCCATGCTGGCATCCTGGCTCTTCTCAGCCCACCTCCTATCCTAAACTGCTCCAACTCATGGGCTTCCTTTCTCCCAGCTTCTCATTCCTATATAACCCCACCATTGAGCCATGAACTCTCTTTTGATCTCTCTCTCTCTCTCTCTCTCTCTCTCTCTCTCTCTCTCTCTCTCTCTCCCTCCCTCCCTCCCTCCCTCCTTCCCTCCTGTTTGTCTTCTTCATTCTCCCCTCCCCACATGGCCAGGTCCATTCTGGTGGCCATGTTAGTTAGTCCACTACTTTCCCTGATCTGGACTCTTCCAGCTGCCTCCAGATGTGCTCTTCCTCATGTCTACAGTAAAAACCTTCTCCTCAACCACACCTTGGAGTGGTCACATCCTCACTTCAAACATCTGGAGCCAATAAACAAGTCTTTCTATACAGGTCTGGCATGGAACTTGCTGTGTAGACCATGCTGGCCTTGAAATCACAGAGATCCACCTATGTCTGGGAGAAGAGCTGTGGGCCACTGTGCCCAGCTTCTTCCACTACTGACAGCAGTACACAGTTTTTTCTTCCACCTGAAATGAAATTGTGGGAATATTTAAGATTCTCAAGAGAGGGTGGATACATTTCAGCATTTCAGGTCAGCCTAGCAGATTGCTAAGATAAAGGCAGACAGAACAAATGGCCCACCCAGGCAAAGCCAGAGAGCCAAGCATGTTGTAAGAAAGAAAAGTGCCCTGTTAGGCTTAAAAGAATGGCAATTTGATGAGAGAAATTTGGTATCTATTCACTGGGCATGGAAGAGCCAGTGGCAGCTCTGTGTCTAGCACAGATGGGGCAAAACCGAAGCCTTAAAACCATCACTTTCAGACTCTCATCTGAACTCAAATCACCAAAGGTTTGTAAAGTTCAGACACAGATTTAGTCAATCAGTTTTCTGTTACTGTGAGAAATGTCTGAGCTCACCTTACAGAGAGAAAAGTTTATGCTCATATTCTTTCCAGTTTTGCTTCTTACTACTTTGGGCTGGTGTCTGTTACAGCAGCCCAGAGGGAGAGAAAACAATGACCAGGAATTGAAATCAAAAGAATAAAAAGAATAGAGATAGGGTCCCCAGTGTCCTTCAAGACCACATACCCAGTGACTCACAGGCTTTTCTCTAAGTATACCTTTTAAAAGAGTCTAGTAGTGCTGAGGGCTGCAAGCAGACCTTCGACAAAGGACTCCTGAGGACACACAAACCAAAGTATAGTGTTCAGCCCCTTGTCCTCAAGGTGTCATGTCTGTCTCAATATGCAAACTGTGTTCAGTGCATTCCCAGGAGTGCCCAGAGTCATAATTGTGTCAACTCTGCTCAAAACCCTAAGTTCAGCAGGGTACCAGGATGGATAGGCACAGGGGGTTCAAGATGCAGGCATCACCAGACAGTGAGCAAGCAGGGCAGATTGACTACACCCTAATACTCCATTTCTGCATCTGGGATGCACTGAGGTGGAAGATGGCTCTGGGAGCAGACCCGTCTTTCGCCTTTGCTAGTTGCTACCACACAAGCTGCTTGTGGGTGGGCCCGGCGTGATGCCTGCAGCTCTTCCTGTCAGATTCTTTGTTGCCATCAGTAACTCCCCAAGGCCCACTCTGGATTTGACTTCACCCTCACAGCTCCATATGTCACCCTGTCAGTGGTTGCTCATGGGGCCTTTCAACCAACACCCGGTCTCCTCCGGCTTCTTTCCCTAACCCTGTAACTCTTGCATTCTGCATGACTGTGAAAACCATGTGTATGATGCCAAGGTCTGCCACCAGCCCAAGCAGTCCCCAGGACACACGTGAACCACTGACCTCAGCTGAGCTTGTCAGCTGAGCACTAGGAACCTAACCTAAGTGGTCATGGTAAACAGGATGCCAAAGGACACCTAAGTGCTCATGGGTAAACAGGATGCCAAAGGACACCTAAGTGGTCATGGGTAAACAGGACACCAAAGGACTCTACTTTTCTTCTGGGTTTTGTTTTATTTTGTCTTGTTTGGTTTGTTTGTCTTGTTTGTATGTAGCCCTGGTTGTCCTGGAACTCAGTATATAGATCAGGCTGTTCTCAAACTCACAGAGATCCACCTACTTCTGCCTCCCAAATGCTGGGATTAAAGCTTGCACCACCATGTTTGGCCAGGACTCTCTGATTGAATCTTCATGCCTGAAAGAAATTTGTGTTTTTGTAACTTTGAGCCATTGTGGGTCAGTTGGCTTTCTGGAATTAGCACCAGTCTTTGCTAAACCTCTATGCAAGCTCCTTTTCAAGTGAAAATGCAGAGCTTTCCCGATTTTTCTGTACTGCTTCTTTACGGTCCTCATTCTCCCTGTAGTAAACTTGGCTTAAAGCAGTCAGTGATGCTCAGTGGTTCCCTGTCTTGAAATGCCCTTCATCAGATAAACTCATCTCTCCTACGTAAGCTCAGCCTCTCACATCTCAGAGTAAAGACAAAACTCCATGCAGACTTAAACATGAAGTAACAAGTATAGGTTCCAGTGAGAATCCTGAACGACGTCTCCTCTCCTTATGAAACGACAATGGGAGGATTTCAAGTATCTCCATTCCTATCAGTATTCTGGTTTTGTGAGGAACAGAATCACAGTTATGTTCTACAGGCAACATTGTAGACATTTTCTAATCAGCTTCTTCATACTTCTTCCAAATTCTTCTTTTAAACCAATCCCAAAGGCTTCTTCACATTGCCAGGTAAATAAATATCAACAGCAAAGAACCCATTTCTCAGGCACCAATGTTTTGTTAGTCAGCTTTCTAGTGCTGTAGCAAACCCCTGAGGTAACCAACTTATGAGCAGATAAGATTAATTCTGGCTTACAGTTTGGAGGTTTCAGTCCATGACCAGTTGGGTCTGTTGCTTTGAACTACAGTGGCATATCAAGATTTGGGATAGGTGAGGTAGTGGGCCCACTGTCTCCTTTCAGGGGCATATATCCAATGACCTGAAACATCCTTAATAGCCCCCACCTCCTAAAGGTTCCAACTCCTTCTCTAAGCACACTCCTGGGAATCAGGCCTGTAACACGTGGTGCTTTGGGAATACAGTTAGCCTAGGAAGTAGCCTAGGAACCCCCATTTCTCAGCTGCTTACAGAGGATGTCAGCAAGCGGAAAAGCTTTCAGAATGTTTTACAACCAGAGGCAGAATAAATTAGAGTAGGAGAGAGCCTGGACACAGGAGGGAGAATTACCTAGAGGCCTATCAAGCATACAATAGGTCTGAACCTGGGTATCAGCTGGGGGGAGACCTGAGGCACATCTGAGAGTTACGTTTTCTGGCTTGATATGGCTTGTACAAGATGAGGGGTATGGCCTATTATGAATGATTATGAGACCTTTAGGCTCTGGGTGTGGCTACTGGGAGCATGTGCACACCTAACTGTGGTTGTCATCCTGGGCTGATCCTTGGTTTCCAAGTTGTCTATCCTGGTTTGTGTCTTGCTGGTGATTCTGAATGAAATATTAATGCCATTGTCCTTCCACTGATCAAATACCATCCACACAACTTTTCTATCTCAGGTTGAGTGCTGTCTTTTACCAGAAATCTCTTCTGGTGCCTTTGTCCACTACCTGATACTGCTGGTCTGGGCTAAGCATCCTTTCCATATGCTCCAATAACATCTTGTAAAGTCTCCTATTATAGCATGGTATGGGATGGTCCAATCATTGGGTATCTGGAATTGTCTCTGAGCTTCCTGAAAGGATTTCATTTTATACATTTTGGACTCTACTGTCACCACACAGAAAAAACCTGAGTGAATGCTGAATGGTAAGAAAGACAGGCAACTATCCACTATGAAAGTAGTGACATTCATTTCTTCATTGCTAATGACATAGCAAACCAGAAAGATGTTTGAACAGAGCCTTAATTGCATTTGGTGTGACGGAGCAAAGTATCCTTGTGAAGAAGTCAGGCAAGTGTTAAACAACTTAGAAGACTGCCCTATAATGCACGGAGAGTTATTTGCATAAAGGTAATAGTTAAAGCCATGGCCGGGACAGATAAAGACGGAGATAAAGACAGGCAAAGCAAAGATGACACAAGGGGAGAGAGCAGCAGAGATGCAGATGCACAAGAAGGACATGGAGAAGTGATGCACTCAAGAGCCACATGGAGGAAAACACTGTCCTTCCATTTTAAAGATCTCCTGGGATATCATTGTCAAGACAATGTCACAGTGTCACGGTGAACTTACTCAAGGAGACCCATTGGAACATTCAAGAGGAAGACCCTAAAGGGGAGAAATCTGAGATGCCCTGCTCTAAAAGTTAGGAGGCCTCATATAACATCTGAACTAAAGCTCAGCTTCACATCCATGCTCTACAGGCCTGGGCTCTGCTCTTCTAGCCCAGGAAGAGACTCCCATTCATAAAAATAGAGGTGCACTTAAAGGTTGGTTCCAACTTTGTCAGCCTTTGTTTTCTACACCACTTCATAAAATAATCTATTGTGTCTCACTGGTACATGTGTAAATATGCATAGACAGACAGACAGACAGACAGACAGAAGCACATACGTAGGCACACAGTTTTCCACCTTTTCTGACCTGGTACCCTGTGTATATCTTAAGAATTATAATACTTCTCAGACAATCCCTGTACTATTGAGAACAGTATATTAAATGGACAGAAGTGCTTAAGTCCAGTCTCACACCCTGAAACCACAGTAGGAGTTGGCATCTCTAGGACCTTCAGAAAGAACGGGATTAGGCATTGGTGTCTTGCTGCCCTGCGCATCTTGTTAGCAGGCTCATGTTGGGGTTTCTACATTTACTTTAGAGGATGATTGCTCCAAAATACTAAGAAATTTTCAGAGCTGCATTCCTAGCAAAACCAGTCCCTGCGTTTTTATCTGTAACAACCACCCCAAGAAAATCATTGATACGAATGAATGGAACAATTCTTTATGTTTGTGGGAGACAGACAGGCCAAGCCTAGTAAGACTGAGAGAAAAAAGTAACATGGTTTATTCTTCATAATTACATATTTAAGGGAGAAAGGAGCAGGAGAAGAGCGTTCCTTTTAACGTGCCTGGGCATGACAGATGAGCGCTGCTCATCACAACTCTTCCGCAGAGATGAATGTGTAGCAGCCCTTTGAGAGGAGATCTTGCTCTCTGGAATGCTAGAGATAAATACCCAACACTTCATTCTTCCTTTGCCGTGTGCTTTGAGCCCTTCTCAGTTCTCTGTGAGTGGCAGGTGATATGAGGGAGTGCACCAGGCCCTTCTTGTCTAGGCCCTTCAGCAAAAGCAATCCTCTCTTCAAGACATAAACTAAACACACCTCAAAGACACGTTTTACTCCTAACTGGCAACACCCCCAGAATATGTGCCTGATAGATTTGGCAATGAGACCAGAGTGCAAAAACCTACTTTGTCTCTAAGCTCACGTGCTCCTCCTTGCAGCCTGTTTACTTAGGAACAATATTTATAACAAGGATGGTTTGAGCAAAATCCAAGAAGCAGGAGATCAAATCTGAACTAGCTTTTCTCCTCTAATCTGGAAAAGATACAACCTCAGTTTTTGCTAATGGAGAAGTCGAACTCAAAAGGTTCTTACTTGAACTATGGAAAGCATAACTGGCATATCTGTGATTTTCCTTTTAAAATGAATCAGCTTGTGCTGGAGGTAGCTCAGCCATGAAGAGCATACACTGTCTTTCAGATGCTCCGAGGGAGGTTCCCAGCACTCATGTCACATGGCTCACAGCCTGCTGTATCTCCATCTCCAGGGTATCTGGTGCCCTCTTTTGATCTCCAAGGTCACTGCACTCAGACATAACCACACAGAGACACACATGTGCACATAACTGAAAATAAGATGAACCATTTTTTAAAGAGACTAACAATACTGTTTATACAAACCTTACTAAAGGAGTTAATGAATTCATAAATCATTTCCTGAGGCCACTATGAATTTGGGGTAGAGAAGGAAAGAGCTGTTAAGTGTAAGAATTGTAAAAAATAAATTCATGAGGTCATACACTCAACTTCTATTTCTCCACACTACAGTCCTCTGAGGACTGCTTATATCTTCTGCCATGGAAAATAAATCCATAAATAGACATTCTGAGATTTAAGAGTACCTGGGGATAATGATTTTTTAGAACATTTCATAGGACAGAAAGCACTAAAAAAATGGGTTAATTTTGTAGTATGAATTTTGTCTTTTCTTTGGTTGTGAATGTAAACAGTTATTGCAATAGTCTTTAAGTTTTATATTTATAATGAGACAAACACTGTGAGCTGAAATTATACAACACTACAGTGAATATGATATTAAATCTTAAACAAATTTTTATGAATGCTTTTTTTTTTTTTGAGACTTTGAAGCCCATGCTAAACTACAACATACAGCTTTCCTACAGACTTCAGTGTGGTAGAATTCCTATCATGCCTATCTTTGTAAAATGCAGTCCCTAACACATCCAAACCTTTCCCCTCACAATGAGGTTAAAAGATTAGACTGAAAGTTACTTTATGTGAGTCAACAGTATATCCTCATATCTGTGTCTGACAGACTGCCCACTCCAGGGGCAATCTTCCCATCTCCTTGAAAGTGTACAGTTTTAAAAACTCTTACACATCATGAGTTCATCATGTTAGTCCCCTTGATTTTCTAGAAGACTAGGTGTTGTAGGGTTGAAAGTAACAAGAGACAGGCTATGCAGATAACACATGAGGAGTCACAACCAGGGCCTACATGTCCTGACTCCCAGACAAGTGTTCCTTCCACTGTGCCAGGCAGTTGAAAATTCTCAGCCTTATCAGATGCTTCTCATCTCTTCCCTTAAAACACACACACACACACACACACACACACACACACACACACACACACACACGAGACAGCATGATGCTATCTGGCCTGTCACTGTCAACGTCTCCATATGTGAGCGAGGAGGAAAGAGAGAAGAGATGTTTCTGCAGAGATTTTGATTTTGCAGAAATAGGATACAACTTGCTTCCCATCCAAAGATCTTGAGCAGTTAATGAGACAGACTATCGTCCACAAATTGGTGCACGGTTTAGCAATGAGATGATAGCAGTTTGGCTGCTCCTGGTCTCTCTCAAGGTCTCAAAGGACAAAACAGGAAACAGGGCCTTGTTTTGGCCAAAGCTGGGCTCCTGTCCTGGCCCTGGACATGTCTTCTCCAAGCCCCGTTGCAGGTTGCTAAAAAGGCTAGTAACTGCCACTTCCTATTAACCTGGTTAATAGAGCACCAAGAAATTAGGGTTTAAAGGACTGCCTTCTACTGAAAGCTGACAAAGGCAGCCTTGGCTCTGAATTGCACTTCTCTTTTTCACACTAATCTCTAGAAGAAAATAATGGGAGACAGAGCTCTTCTTTTGTATTTGCTTTTCTTGTTTTTTTTTTTGAGGTAGAGTCTCATTCTGTAGAACAAGGCTGGCTTCACCCCAAGGTGCTGGCATTAGAGGTGTGTGCCACTATGCACTTTAGGGGAAACCAACACGTTGCACAAACTTGAAGAAGAATGGAATGAACCAAGGCAACAGGCACCATAGTTATTTTCCTGTTGCTGCAGTAAATACCCTAACAAGAACAACTCAAAGGAGAGGTGCATTATTTACAGCTCCAGGGGACATCGCCTACCCTGGCAGGGAGGACAGGGCAGCTGGCAGCAAAGATGCAGAGGTAGGAGCAAGAGGCTGACTGGTCACCATGCATCCGCACTCAGGAAGCAGAAGTAAATAGGAAGTGGGGCTGAGTTACAAGGCCTTTCCCCGTGACCCATTTCCTGTAGAGAAGCCCTGCCTCCTAATGATTCTACAGCTTTCTCCAACACCACCACCAGCTGGAGAGCAAGCGTTCAAATGCCTAAGCTTAGGGGTGAATTTCACATCCAAAGCATTGCTTGAAACACACATAATTTCTTTGGCAAATGTTTAGGGAAGAAGTCTTCCTCTCATGAGCCTGTCAGATGATCCAAATAGCATAACAGGTGTTTCTCCGTACTGAGAACCAGTCTATTATTCTGTGCTTACCATTCACAATGAAAATTGTTAATATTCATCAGCTAATAAGTACTATGTTTCCTCTCTTAAAGTCAAGTACATAAAAGGGCGCAGAGACTGTGTTAGTCAGCTTTCCATTGCTATAACAAATAACTGATCTATTTTTTTTTTTTATCAAGAGAAGAGTTTGAGATGTTTTGGTCTGGATGTGGACTTTCAGTCTTATTGTGAATGTACTGGATGGCACCGCCAGTCTGTGCACCTTGTGGTTGCAGAAGCAAAAGAGATGGAGGAGACTGGGATCACACAGCTCCCTCGGAGGACATTTCCCCTCAGGAAAAAAAAATCTCCTACTAGGTTTTATCACCGCCCAATAATTGGGGACCAGACTTATAACACATGGGCCTTTGAGGACACTCAAGATCAGGTGTGTGTGGCTTTGTGAGAGCCCAAGGCTTTATGCATTCTGGTTAATTTACTACTAAGTTCACTCCCAGATGCGGAGATTCTCAAGAGCTCATCACATGGATATCTGAACAATGGTGGAGACATTTAGGACCTTAAATCTACAGAGCTGACTTTAATTCTTGCACAAATCGCTGACTGGAACCCACTGTCTTACTCCTTCCTCTCCAGTCCCCATCCTACTCTTTCTCATTCATTGTTCTTGGCTTACTGGAGGCTCATCCAACACTCACTGCATTCACATTCATGCACAGTGGACACTTATTCTCTCCTTCTCAACACAAGTCCTACGTGATGCTATGAGGCCTTGTCTCTGTGTGAGTACAAACATTGGATGTAATCTGAGACCTTTAGTGATGTTCCTCAGCATCCACCCAACAGCATACTTCCTAAAACTAGTTCCTTCAGGAGGCTGGTAACTGTTTGTAGCGTTGAGACTGCCAGTGCACATGCGTTTTTTTACACAGTCCTTCAGTCGTGAAATGACTCGGGCCTCAGGAGCCCCGCACTTCAGCCACTATCTTCTTCCTTCACAAGAAGTCCAGAATGCTGCTCGGTACAGTTGTGCAGTTGGGTGTTTGAAATAAAATTTGTCAGTACGGTATGGAAAGCTGCCTCCTTCCAACAAGCCTCCTGTTTCCACATCTATAATAAGACAGCAAGGTTCACAGAATACCCCACCCACTCCACCCCCAAGAAGTGTAATTCAAGAGAGGCATGGTTTTCAGAGGAGCAACAGGGAGCTGGAGATTATGATTAAATTACAGAACAATCACCTCCTCCTAATTTGAAAGTGATCTCTATGCTCATTGTTTGAGTCTAAAAAGTACAAAATGTATACAAGAAAGTGTGTGTGTGTGTGTGTGTAAGAGAGAGAGAGAAAGGGAGAGAGAGAGAGAGAGAGAGAGAGACTGTGCATGGGAAACATAGAGATTGATGTCAGGTGGCTCTATTAATCACTGTCCCATCATGCTTTTTGGGACAGGGTCTCCCACAGAACCTGGGGCTGGCCTATGAGCCCTGCCATCCTCCTGTGCCTGACTCTAGCTCAGAGATTACAGGCACACACGGTCACACCAGGATTTCCACATGAGTGCTGAAAATCTGAACTCAGATCTTCACACTTGCAGAGTAAGCACCACACAAACTAAGTTACCTCTTCAGCTTCCAAATATTAGAATTTTGAGCAGCAACCTTCCCACTAACTCTCAAGTTTCTCCAGATAAAAACTGAAAAATTCTTGTACCTTTGGAGAAAGCCATATATCATTATGAATATTCTCAGTCTCTTTAACCTTAAACCCCAAAAGATATTTGTTAAAGAGAGAGATGACCACAGATTGACATGTGTTTCTGTTTCTTGTTGGAGGAGCGACCATCCAACTCTTCTCTTCTTGACTGCCCTGGAAGCTTTTTCCAATTAGGCATATTTAGCTGAACCATATTATCAGGCTACAGGAAGAATCCCATTTGTCAGCAGTTTTAAACTTTGCCAAATAAAGGCTTATTGGCAAATGGTGGTGTGCACTCTGCTAATGGCTAGACTTTAGAAAATACACACCCTGCTGAGCTTTATTCAAGACATGGTTCTACTGAAATAAAAGAGGGTGACAATGGCTGCTTTCAAACACCAGAGACCCTTTGCATTCCAATAAACGTTTAAATTAATGTTTTAAAAGGTTACTGCTATTTTTTCCCATTTAGCTGCCATCATGTATGAGTCCTATTTAGACATGGCCCTACGTTATTTTACTATTTCTTTCTGCACAAAAACTAGTGTTTGATTACATTAGATCATCACTGTCTGGCTTTCATTAGACAAACCTGAAATACCCTATTATTAAGATTAAACAGAAAAAAAATAGTTGTTTTCTTATTCAAAACCTACTATTTTGAGGCTACGCTGACCAGAGGAAGAGAAATCTACACAAAACCTGACCTAGAGATGCTCTGAGAGGAGCAACACAGCCGCCTCTGCACTGGCTGGGTTGTTCTTCCCTAGGCCGTAGAGAAGAGGTGGCCCTGCACATCTTTGGTGTTTGCAGTTCCTGCTTTGTTCTCAGAGGGCTTTGAAGGGGAAAGTATGCTTCTGTTTTGTAAAGCCAGCAACCGTACATCGGGAGGCTGGAGTGGAGCAGCTTGGAGCTGGAGGCTCTAAAGTCTGGCAGCTCCCTGTCACTCAAGCTTAACTCATGTCTTCTCAGTGTGGTTTTCAAACCCATGCGGAAGCAAGTGGTGGACACTGCTGCAGTCACAACAACAAGAGTATTTGTTGCTCTTGTGGAAGACCTGGCTTTGAGCACTAGCACCCACATGGCGGCTCACAGCCATCTGTAACCCCAGTCCCAAGGAATCCCAGGCCTTCTCCTACCCTCTGCCGGGACCAGGCACATATGTGATACACAAACATACAGACAGACAAAACAACATAAATACACATAAAATAATTTAACTCATTAATTAAAAAAATTATCTAGGAGAATTTCATATGTGATGGCTAACATTTTCAACTTGACACAACCTAGAATCATTTGGGTGGAGTCTGAACTAGGGATTGTCTACATTGACTTGGTTGTGGGCATGCATGTCTGTAAGAGGTTGTGTTGAGTACCTTTATATGGAAAGACCCATTGGTATGAGCAGCACCATTCCCAAGGTCTTGACCCATATCAGAGTGCAGACATTTGAACTGAGCACAAGCAAGCAAGCAAGAGAGTGAACATGTATGCGTTCATCTCTCCCCTCCTTGATTCCAAATGTGATGTGACCAGCTATTAAGTTCCTGATGCTGGGATTTCTCAGAGATGATGAATTGCTTGTTGTCCAAGCATTTTTATCACAGCAACAGAAATGACACTAGGACAGGCCTTTACCTCTGGGTTATCTTATAGGTCTTTTGTAGCTCAGAAGTCATCTCTCCAAGAAACCTACCCCAGCATATCAAAGAAGAGGCAGCCACCCATCCTGTGTGCTGGAACCCCAGTGGCATCATACTGCGGTTACACATTTGTTAGTCTCCCATGTAGATCATGAGATATATAATGCAGTGTCATATCTTCTCACTGTAGCATTTGCCATGCCTACCACAAGGCATGCTGACACGGTAGGTCTGGAGTAAATGTTTACTAAGTATCTTGTCAGGCTAGTTACCTCCGTTCCCCGTCATGTTGGCCTGCTCCTTGAGTCCTACAGGAGGGTATTGCGATGGTACCTGATTGAACTGTCACACCCACTAATGTCAGGAAGCTCCCAGGCTCCCTGCTGAAGTCCCAACTTCCAATGTTTCATGGTTATGTTTATTTGCTTATCTTATCCCTAGTGACCTTGGTCTATCACTCCTAATTCTGGAATTGGGTGTGTCTTAGACTGTGGGAAGAAGACAGAATGAAGGCCAAAGGCCACTCTGTTTTCCTTTCTCTACCTTAGTGGCTCAGATTATATCCTGGCCCTCCTTTCAAGGCATAAGAGTCTACTCGGAATGTTGTTTGGCTCTTGTCTTAAGTGGATTGTCATTGGTTTCCTCTGACTTATCTGGTTTAGTAAAGTCAGCCCCATTCTGAGAAGCACAATTAAAATTTTACCAAGAGCTACTCATGCAGGATGGATGAGGTAAGGGAAGCCTGTCTGCTCATGGACAAATGTATAACCTGTGCTTCCAGTGAACTGCTTAGACTCCTGGCAGGATTGTCCAAATAAAACCAGAACACACCATTATACTTGACTTTAGAAATAACCAAGATTTGGTGGTGGTGTTATTAAGATACAAATGTCCCAATTACTTCATGGTACATACTTATATTTTAAAAACATCATATATTAACCCCAAACCAAGTACCCAGCAGGCAATAATGCTGTTGCTATTACCCCATATTTCCATGTACTAGCATTAGTTTCAACTCTTGACTACTAGTCATAAAAATACAAATCATCAACAGGGCAGTAAAATTGGTCCAATATTGCTTGATTCATTTTTCTGAAATTCAGATTTTTCTGGGCACTCTGTACCTACTTATTCTGTTGCATCTGTACCTACTAATTCTGAGTCAGAAGTCCTAAGCAGTATGTCCCTGCAGTCATTATCCCTAGAGTGGCCTTTCAAGGACTAGATGGAGCCAGTCAAATTCCCTTTGACCTCTTGAGCACACAGGTTTGACCAGTCCTGAGCATCACTGTCTCAGCAGGTTCTGGATTCTGCATATGACCATATGTGGATCTTGAGTATAAGGTCAGCCACCAGAGAGGAAACATAACTACTGTAGTGTCACTCTAGCACCAGAAACAGGGTATAGGAGCATTGCAGGTTTGGGCTAGATGGGTTACATAATGAGTGAAACTCTGTCTCATTAAAAAGAAAAAGGAAAAAAGAAGAAGGAAGGAAGGAAGAAGGAAAGAAGGAAGGAAGGAAAGAGAGAGAGAGAGAGAGAGAGAGAGAGAGAGGATGAGAGAGAGATTCCAAGAAAACCAAAGCTCTTCTCTTCTACTGGCCATCTCCTCAAAGCAAATGGCTTAGATCCATCTCAACCAGCTCCTCATCCAAAGCAAGCAAGATTCATGGTTTCTAACATAATTTGTCCCTTGTTTACCTGGGCTGATTTTAAGCTTTCAGAGAATTGAATGGCTAAGAAGAAAAATGCAATTTCTCAATAGTGGCAAAATTAGCCCAAGGCAGGACTGGAGAGATGGCTCAATGGTTAAGATCACTGACTGCTCTTCCAGAGGACCCAGGTTCAGTTCCCAGTATGCACATGGCAGCTCACAACTGTCTTTAACTCCAATTCCAAGGAATCCAACACCTTCACACAGACATGATGTGGGCAAAACACCAATGCACACTTAAAAAATAAAATAAAACTAGCCCAAAGCAAGAACGTGGAAATTGATTGTCATGAACAGGGCAGACTGTTACTTCTCTTGTCTCCATCCTGGTTTTCTAGTTTACTAGGAGCCCAATGGAGCCCCAGATAAGCCATGCCAATGCCCAGGCACTTGTAACAAAACCAAAGGAAATCAAGGGGAATGATGTCACTCATGGAATCAGGAAGCAATTAAGCACATAAAGAGTCGAAGCATTCCCCCATGATAGGCCTCAGAGCAACTGCCTGAGGCCCGGGAACTTGTTCTCATGGTTTTTCAGTAAGTTTTCCCTGCTTTCTGCAGCTTCCTTAGCTCAGTGGGTTTTCATTTTGAAATTATATAATTATTTAGTCATTACCTGTCCACATACCCAGGTCTTCACTGCATCTCAGAGTGGATGTGGGTGGGTAGAGTGGGAATACACAACAGAGGTGAGAACTTCAAGGCCATCGTGTTTGCATCAGCAAGTTGCTACCATTTTCGCCTCTGCTGTCATCTGGAGTAGCTCTGAAAAATCTTCTGTGCTGTCTTCTAGTAAAAACAAAACAATAAATAATTATGTGGTGATAAAAGGAAATGGTATCAGGAAAAAATGTAAGAGTCTTGCAACTCTTGACAGAGAGTGTAATGTAGCTGGAGAGACTTTTGTGTTGTTTTGTTTTGTTTTTAACCTCTATGTACACCAAGAGAAAGAAAAATATTTCGAATCCAGTATTTATAGTAGTGATAACTGTCAAATGAATTATCTGAGCACATGGGGTCTAATAAATATGATGTCTGTACAAAGATATATTCTTGACAGCAAATGCACATATTGTCATTTCAGCTTTAACAGACACAGCCTAGAGCAGTGGTTCTCAACTTTTCTAATGCTGTGACCCTTTAATATAGTTTCTCATGTTGTGTGACCCAACCATAAAATTAATTTGTTTCTATTTCATAACTGTAATTTTGCTAGTGTTATGAATTGTGATATGAATATATGTAGGATATGTGATATATGACTCCGGTGAAAGGGTCATTAGACCCCCCCGCCCCCAGGGATGGTGACCCACAGGTTGAGAACCATATACAGCATAATCCAAGAGGAACTGTTTAGAGTGTAGACATGCCTGTGGGGGCTGTCCTGATTACTAGCTAATATAGGAGGACCTAGCACACTGTAAGTGATGCCATAACCAGGCAGGCTGTTCTGAGCCATATAAGGAAGCTACCTGAGTATAAACTGCTCTTCCATCAAGTGAACACGCGTCCTCCATGGTTCCTGCTGTATTTCTTTGGCTATGAATAAGTTCCTTGTTCAGAAATAATACTGTGTGGAATGGCAAGTAGGTCTGCCTTGACTTCCCTCAGGAATGAATTGTAACCTGTAGGATTAAAGGAACACTTTTTTTTTCAGAGTATTTTATCAAAGAAACAGAAAGGAGACTAGGTTGTTCATGGAGAAGAGTTCCTATTAGCACATGGGTTTGCTCCTTGTAAGAAGCTGAACAAGCAACACTCTACATTCTGAAAGTTGCAAATTTTTTAAACAAGTATTCTCAAGACTATTGGAAGTCACCATATAAAGTGACGTAACTGTCACATTTTTCAAAGACTGAAGAAAGTTTATCTCTTAGAGTGTGTTGTGACCTCTTGCTTAGAAGCAATTTGTGGTCAAGAACAGTATTCTTCTTACTTCACGCTTTTTAGGACAGGCCTATGTAAAGGTAAGGGACATGGGCAGACAAATCAAGCACTAAGTTTGGATGAAGGTTCTAAGAAGAGGCTAGAAAGATAGCTCAGCAGTTAAGAGTACTTGTTGCTGTTGCAGAAGACTCAGGTTCAGTTCCCAGCCTCTCCATCCATGTGGTCACAACAACCAGGTCCAGGAAATCCTGTGCCTTCTTCTAATCTCTGTGGATATCAGCATGCAAATAGTACACATACATAGACAGACGCATTAAATAAATAAATAAATAATAAATAAATAAATAAATAAATAAATATTTTTTTTTTTTAATTTCAGGTAGATTCGTGGTTGAGGGGTTTATACACCTTGCTGGTTTCCTCCAGAAAATCCTTTTTGAGGTCCTCCTTGGACAGTGGACCAGAGGTTCTTTTGACTTGTGTGTTTCTAAGCAACTGTACATTATGAATCCAAACTCTGGCAGGTCACCTAGCAAGCACTCGTCACCAGTCCCCCTGGACTCATCTTCTCCTGAATGCTAGCTACCCACTTAGGGGTAGGGCAATAGTGAGAACAGCCATCACATCTGCCATTAGCAACCATTAGAGCTGAGCATTCTATAATGGATTTTTCATAAATTTCCTGAGCAGCCCAGTGGAACACAAGATAAAGAGCAGTCATTGTGTGCCCTCTTCTACAGAGCCCATAAATAATGTCCTTGACCACAGCCCTTCAGCAGAAACGCAAGACCCAGTGCAGAGACCCTAATGAGCTCAGGTGGCTGTGTGAGAACCAGTGCTTATACAGGTTGTCAGAGGAACACATTTCCATGCGCTTGAGAAACACAGATACCCTTGGTGTCCAACGAAACACACTGTGTCTTTTTCTGCAAATCTTCGCTCTACTTTACCTCTTAGGATGTGCCCAGTTTTATGAGAGTAAAAGTTCTGAAGTCACACAAAAGGAAGACTCCTTCATTTTATTAGTAGAGATGTTAGTATCTCCAGGTTGGACCACAGACATCCGTCACACCCATTTCCTAACCATTCTGTTTAAAATAAGATGTCAGAAAACCAACAGCCTGACAGTCATAAAGACACTATTTTTGATGAACTGGAATTCTGTGAGCTAAGCTAAGATGATGTTAATTTCATGGGGAGAGATTACATTTTGATTCTTTTTATATTAGTGGTTTTTTTAAAGATGTCTGCCAAATACTAAAGACCAATGGATTTAATATTTTCTGATTTAGCTCAATTCTTTCATTAAAGGTTTATTTGTTTTGGTCTGTGTGTACATGTGAATGTCTGCATGTAGGTATGTCTGGTACACTCAGAGGCCAGAAGAGAGCATTGGATCCCTGGAACTTGAGTTATAGCCAGCTACGAGCCATTAGGTGTGTGCTGGGAATGGAACTCAGGTCCTCTACAAAAGCAGCATGTGTTCTTAACTGATGAGCCATCTTGCCAGCCTTGAAATTTTGTAAATTGTTTACAATGATATTCCTCATCTAGGTGATTAATATTGACCACAAATGTCCACACTTCCCATACTTCCCATTCTCTCACTCTTCTTCTGTCTCCTCTCTCTCTAGCTCCTGCCCCCCCACACACTGGTACATTAAAATGGAGCCTGAATGACCAATGATTCTGTTAACAACACAATACTTGTTAATCTTCTCTCATCTGAGAAGCAAGAAACAAAGGAATTCCAAAGCCTAGAATATGTGAAGGAACTCTTTTCTGGCTCCCACTAAATGTGTCTTACAGTTCTCAAAACACACAGACTAAAGTAAACTTAGGACTTTATTCAAAGGCTTTGCTGAAAAGGGAAGAGAATTAAATTTTCCCTAAAGCTTTTCCTAAAACATTTGGATGTGCTTTTTTGGGTCCAGGCATGTTAGAGATAGTAAGAAATTTCAGTGTTGAAAATCAGAATCTTAAACAACGGCCAGAAAGAATAGTATCTATTTTTAAAGGCTCCTTGCTCTCTCCAGTAACCAAGCACGTGTACGATAATTTTAATTCTGATTCCAGTAAATAGGTCTAGTTTGATTTCATTCTACAACTCACTAGTTAGCATTTTATACTTAACTTGTATGATTTCCTGTGACATTAAGTAGATGTAAATTTCCTCTCCTTTACCAAAAGCCAGTTTCCATGTAGAATTTTCTGTGTATTTGAGATCTATGCTGTGGCCTGCCTGAACTCATGGAAAACTGACCATACTGGGAGGGAATTATTGTAACTAAGCTTCCCCAATAGCGCTTTTTAAAACAACAGAGGAAAAAAATAACAGGGCACTAGTCTGATGTGAGTTTTGGCAGACACTTCACTCAGCCTGCCAGGGCATCCCCTGAAATTATAGACTCTCAAAGGTGTTCAGGACAAAGTAAATAAAACACGATACAGTTATTTTATGCCCACCCCCACTGATTCACTCCTCCCTCCACAAGTTCTTAGCAACATGAATTTTGAACTGAGTGAAAGGTCAGCTTTGAAGTGAGTGTAAAGTTATTTACAGGAAATGAAGCAGAAAGTAGGCTCTCGAGCACTTTTAAATGTCCCTATTATGGGGGGGGGGGGGTGAACTGTGCTGTCTGTCAGAAGAGAATAAAGTCCCTGCATTTTCTTATATAAAAGCTAAATAAATACTTACCATTCCAGAATTATCCTATCAACCCTGAAATTTTAAAATTCACCAAGGTCTGCTTTCCCCCAGCATTGGATGTTAAAGCTGGAAATAACACTGTGAGCTTAAAGCCCTTATGTAAATAACCGGGAGAGCAGTGGGGGCAGGGAGAAAGGAGCTAATCAGGGGGTTTCCTTCCAATATGAGATGCTAACTAGACGCTTGTGATAGCTACAGGACCAGCAACATCTTTAAATATTTAATTTCTTGTCAGTTGTTAGCTGACTCATGTTTATGTATGTGTGTGTGCATTGCATATACACATGTAACGGTATCTGTCAGAAGGAAGTGGTGAACTAAGCAATTATAGGGCTCATTCTGCAAGGAGAAAAGATGAGGGATCTGTTGGTGAGGAAAAAGAAAGAGCATGGTTTGTCTTACAGATTCCCAGGTAGGTATGGCTGGGATTCCTTTAAAAGATGCGTCCATCTATAAGTCCTAGACTCCTTCCTGTCCTGGGTCAGAAAGCTGACGCTGGGGATGTGTTTAGATGCCACGTTTAAGTGAAGCCTTGGTCTTCCATTGGTTCTCATTTTATATTAGGTACCAAAATTTAGGTCTGTTATAATTTAGGCAACAAAAATCTACTAACATTATTATAATCAGGCTCGAGTTCTGTGGTTCTCTTCCACAAGATATAACCACAAGGTATAACCTGGACAGTATGGCTGTAGCTCTTATGGTTAAATGCTTCCTCTGTTCTGAGATCCAAAGAAGGAAAGATAGATAAAAGGCAACACAAAACCTCTTGAGAGTTTGAGTCCAGCCTGGTGTACACAGTGAGTTCAGCCAGAGCTATAGTGTGTCTTGAAACAAACAAAACAACAAAACCTCTCAAGCTTTGCATTGCCTGACCCAGTGGGGCCACTTGATTTCAGGTACATGCAAAAGAATATATTTAGCCAAAGGGCCAGTTAGTAGAGTGTTTGTTGGCTTTGTATGCCTGAAGCCCTGGATTTGCTCTCCAGCACCCTATAACTTGGGTGTGGCAACACACATCTGTAATTCTATGCAGGGAGGTAGAGGCAAGGGAGATAAGCAGTTCAAGTTCATCCTCCACTACATATACAGGCCAGGGTCAGTCTGAGATACATGAAAGTCCACCTAGAAAAAAACAAATGGCCAAGAAGTCCCAGGTGGGTTGATTCTCAAAGGCACTATGGTAGAAGAGGCCAGGAAAATACCACTCCCTTTCAAGCACTGGGGTCAGAAAGTCCCTTTAGAGCCATGTATACTCTCACCTGCTTCCCCAACCTCAGCCCTGGGCAGCAGACAAAGGAATCCATGTTGCTGAAGGAATGGTACTTTGATCTAGTGGAGCTTGTCTCAGTCAAGAATGAAGAACTCGGCAGAGTACCGGAAGAGTCACTCCTGCAGAGTTAGAAAGGAAAGTAAGGCGATTTCTAAAGGGGAGAAAAAGCTACAGGAATTATAAGTAGAGCTGCACTTCAATCAAGCACGTCGTGTAATGTTATCTCCTGCTTTTCAGTTATAGTTCTGCCCCTAGCATAAAAATATCATAAAGCCCTGATCACAGTTTTAAGAAGTTAAAAATAAAATAAATAGCAGAACAACTCACTTTGCAACCCAGTAGATAAGAAAACAAACATCAGTAAGCCTCCATTCCACTCTCTTTAAAATGTGATGATACAAATTAACTCAAAGGCACAGATGCAAAAATGCGAGCAAATAAAGTAGATAATTTTTCAGTACAATATTTGCCATTGTATAAATGTCCACAATTATTTAACTAGTGACCTCTGGAGCTAATGGCTGCAGAGGTCTAAAATTCAACAAAGAAGAATGCTTGCTATTGAGTGTCCTAATACCTGAGTGGTAAAGGAGGGACTAGCACTTAGTAGTATTTATGACTTTCCATAGTAACCATTTTTATTTACCTCTCCTAGGGAGAGGAAATAAAGACAACCTGGCTGAGTTAGTAGGCATCTGCCATTCACAGAAATAGAGTGATTAAATGTATATGCTATCAAGTACTCAGACATGTCAAATAGAATTGGAGGGGAATATGTACAGATTAATCTAAAGACAAATAAAATCTGGAGGTCATAATATTTGGACAAAAGTTCAGTTGATTTCAAATATATAATAAGTGTGATTTTTCAAAGCAATTAAACATTTCTCGTATCTTAAAGCATACACTGATGTTTTCCCAGAATAATGTTAGAAGCTTAGACATATGTTGTGTTGCTTTAATTTAGTTCATTCAACAAAGATATGTCCTGCATTTTGTATGGGCCAAAGATTAATGCTACTTTGCCATGGGACAAAAACATGTCACTCACTCCAAATGTTGCCTGAATGCTTGTTTGCTGATCTATTGTTTGTTCAGCATGGTCTTGTAAAAAGAAAGTATAGGTCTTTACAAAGATGTAGAGGAAGCCCTTATGTTGCACACGGGGAGGCCTGAAGGCATGCTCTCCCAGCTCTGACACACGTGCTAATGAGAAAGGACAAATGTGCACCAAGCACCAGGAAGAGTGAATGTGATTCCAACAGACTCATAAAGAGAGAAACTGGGACCTGGCTGTTTAAGACATAATCCGTGAGTCAGCCGTTTGGAAAGCTCGTAGGAATGTTTTAGAGTCAGACTCAGTAGCCTCACCCCACACCTTCTGAATCGACACCCCTGGGTCAACCAGACCTCAGGGTGACCTGTATGCACAGAACAACTTCACAAGCCCTGAGCTAAGGATGACGTCATGGGACGGAGTCCATCTCCTCTTCCTCCTCCCAGACCACTCTAATGTAAGTGGCCGGCACTGTTCTCAAGGTCAGCCCCGCCAGTGAGAACAGCAGGCCCCTAGGATGGGAACTCAGCAAGTACAGCTGACCGAAAAAGGAAGTTTCTATCGAGGAAGGGTTGGTGTGCTTTTATAGCCCCTGGAGGAGGAACCGCACTCTGCAGAAGCTGTTAATGATGGGCTGGATTTGAAGGCGATGATCGGTGCCAAACTCCAAATGTGTTGTTACTCTAAACTTTCCCTCCGGCCGCCTTTCTATACTTCCGAGTTTCCAGCGTGTAGGGTCCACTTGCAAATGGCTGGTAACATAAATATACTCAAAGTGTGTCCACATTAACCTTATTTTCAACTTCTTTTAGTCATTTCATTAGCTTCCACTGGGCAGAAATCGTTTGGCAGCGATTGGAAATGTCTAGTTGACCTTGATAGATAGATTTTAGCAGTGATTGCTCTGTTTAGCAGTTCTCACAGGTAACTATGGCAACTTTCCATCTCAGCTGTAAGCACGCTATGCAAACCCCAAATGAAAACAATGCCCATCAGTCCCCTTTCATAAGTAGCTCAACAGCACTGTGCAATCCAACCTAGAAAAGACTTTGTGTTTGCAGGGTAATCACTGAAATGGCCCCTCAGAGGGAAGCCCATGGCCTGAGTACACAGGCCAACCTGTTAGCATGACTTCCTGTGTTCTGTTCAAAAAGA
>NW_022196906.1:7559290-7576289 GCF_008632895.1 Mastomys coucha
AAAAAAAAAAAAAAAAACAAGACAAAACAACAGCAACAACAACAACAACAACAACAACAAAAGACCTCTCCACTTGAAACAGATAAAGAGAAATAATGGGCCAAAAATTAGACATTTTTGCCTACCAACACTTTATACCTGTCAGAGATGACTTCTTAGAATAGGTAACAAGCAGTACTTATAATTCCCTACTTTGCAGATGAGAACACAGAACCAGCAAAAGACTGGGCTCTGTGTGATGGCCTGTACATCAGGCCTGCTGTGATAACAGTCTGTACTGTTCCATCCTTTTTCTTCCAACCATCTCCTATTAGAGTTGTAAGCCATTTCCCTCAGCAACCCTTGCAGAGCCCAGTTGCTTCTCAGCAGAAAATGTCTACATGGCATTTGGGTCTGGTCATCTCTCTGGCAACCTCATCCTGTGGTATCAGAACCCTGCACCCTATGATCCATCTCCCTGACCCCCATGTGCACCCAGAGCTTTCACTCCTCTGTTGAGTTTGCTAATGTCCATCCTTTACCATGATCTACTGTTCATCTCTTCTCTCCTACTGGCATCCTTCAGGCTCCACTGGAATGGTGTCTCTTCTGGGATGTTCTTCCTAATCAACAGGCTCAGCTGTTTCCCCAAACGTTGAGGGTAATAACTCTGTGGTCATGCTACTTACACACCAAATCAGAGCACAGTGAGACTCTTAGCTCTTAAGGGGAGGGACCGTCTCTGCATTCAGTCTTCCCCACTCCATCCTTGGTACCCTGCCCGTGAGACAGTTTCTGTGGTACTGAATGAATTAATATAGACTTAGATTGATTGTATCCAGTCTGAGGTACTTGTCCTCTCATCTCAAAGGTCTGACTCAAGCATAACATTCTGTCTGAAGCCATCTTTAATTTTCATTCTAAAACAAAATCCCAAGGCTACAGAGATGGCCCAGTGGGTAAAAGTATGTACTGCTCTTGCCTGGGACTCAAATTCCAGTCTGAGCACCCGCATTTAGTGGATTGTACCCACCCAGGACTCTAGCTCCAGGGGACCCAGTGTCCTCTTCTGGCCTCCACAGGCCACTGCACTTATATGCACATTCACAGAGAGACACACATACACATAAATAAAACCTTTAATGTCTTTAAAAAAAAATCATTGTCATCTGGTCCCTGACAGAGTGCAGTCTCTTTCCTCGGCATGCAAAGAGCATTAGTTCCAGACCCTCTTTCCCAAGGCTAGGGCACCAACCTCTGCAGGTGCTCAAATTCCTTAGACCAAAAGGGCATGGTATTTGCATATCACTTATGCATAACCTATGCAATCCTCCTGTACATTTTATCATCTTCAGATTGCTTATATATGAAACAGTGCTAATGCTGTATAAACCATACCATACTGGCTAGGAAATAATGACAATAGCATCTGGACTTGTTCCATACTGATGTAAAGTTTTTCGAGTATTTTCCTTTTCTAAGATTTTTTTCTTTGTGTATGATTTATAGATTTTTAATTTTGATGCCTCTGGGGTTTTGCCTTCATATGTGTCAGTGACCCACACATTTTCAGTGTCCACGGAGATCAGAAGAGGGTATTAGCGTCCCTGGAACTAGAGTTATAGTTGTGAGCCTCCATGTGGAGGTGGGTGCTGGAACTTGAACTCTGGAAGATCAATCAGTGTTCTTAACCACTGAAAATTTTCAATGATTTTCTTTTGGGGTATTGGTGAGATAGGGTTTCCCTGGGTAGCCTTGGCTAACCTGGAACTAACTCTGTAGGACAAGCTGGCCTCAGACTCACAGATTTGCATGCCTCTGCCTTCCAAGGGCTTGACTTAAAGGCCAACCACCACACCTGGCTCTCAAATATTTTCAATTCAAGGTTGGTTGCATCAACAGAACCAGAATCCTGGCCTTTGGAAGACTGACTCTGCTTGCATACTGTTCCCTCAGCTGCTGTGATTTTCCTATCACAACAATTTTACTTTTCATCTTTTTTTACTCTTGAGACATAGTCTCAATGAATAGTCCAGTCTATCTGGGTACTCACTCACCAAATAGCCCAGCTGGCATTAAATTTACAGTAATCTTCCTGTCTCAGCCTCCTTCCTCCGCCCCCCCTCCACACACACACACACACACACAAAAAAAACCCTGGGTTTACTGTTATGAACAATCATGCTCACCTTAGTTTATCTTTGCAACTGGACTCTACATCCCAGGAGCACAGACGCTCCCAGCAGGAACCCTTGAACACTGCAGATGCCACAGCTCTGGAGTCAGCATGACAACAGAAGGATGGCTCCTCCTGGTTCCCAGTGGGACGCCTGGAATCTGCATGCCCTCTTTGTGATGAGACTGGAAATCCCTGTACACTTTGGGGTGGAGGAGGGACATGGACAACTCAAAGTTCTTACTCTAAGTCTGCCTTCATGGAAGTTACAAATAGGATCAAAGTTCTTTGATTCCTAACAAGTAGGTGTCTCTTAAAGAAGCCTTTGACTCATTATTTTCTTGTTTGGCTTCAAGGCTAGACTCATATTATTTCTGGGTCTAATATGATACAAGAAACAATTCTGATCTATGTATAGGCAAGGGAAGAGGAGATGATTGAGGACCCTATTTTATGCCTCTCTCTCTACATACTACCTCCAATTTTACCATTAGTTACATCTCAAGAGCTGCTGGGGATCATAAATAACGCAAGCTGCTCCTGTTATAGAGAGCAGGCAGGGACTATCCATCCACTGAAGATGTCTGCAATGTGAATGACAACCCAGGACAGGGTCCTTAGATCTTGTCTCTCGTCTTCCAACCTTCAGACACGACCTGGAAAGGGGGGTACATTGGTCTAGTTACGGTCAGAGCTTTTCCCCAGTCACAGCCACCGAGTGATTTTCACACAGGCTCTCCATAGTGTAGCTCAGACCATCTAATGCTTATAGATGAGGAGCTTTTGCTTAAATAACCATGAAGTCTGTCTGGACCTATCCCCACTCCTCTGGTTGGTAGCTTCCTTGACTGTATGCTTAGAAATTGGTTATTTAAGGACAACTCATTATCCTCCTTTAGAAAAGCTAGTGAGGTCATTTCTTCCTTAGTCTTAGCTTAATGGCCTCAAGCAGAAGGTTTTATCAAGAGGCATTGATAAATTAAGGAGATGGGATCCATGTGAGCTAAGGGCCTAATAAAGGGATAGGAGCCAGCTAATATCAACATCACCTGTTCTTCCAAGAACTAAAGGAGGGAAAGGACCCATAGAGAAGGCAAAGGAGCCCAAAATGGAGAGTTCCTGAGGAAGCTGCCTCTAGACTTCATACTTTAATGACTTCTATGAATCTTGGGGAATCCTGTGTGAGGTTCCTGGCACCACATGATCCTCTATAATATGCGACCTTTCACCCCCTCATCAGCTCATGTCCTTCCACCAGAATGTGCACACAAATGTGTTCTCTTGCTCTCCCTCACCCTTCCTCTTTCCCTTCCTCTTTTTGAATGTGTGCAACAATCACAATGATGAAGAAGAGGAAATAGAGTCCTCTTGAGTTTTGCCCCAAGGCCTATCTCAGTAAACATTTAAAATGGCTCAACCATATTTTCTGAGTAAAGTATGTGTTATTATCAACACTTTACAGATGAGCAACCTGGAGTTGACTCCCTAAGAGACAAAGCCAAGATTAGACTTTCTTTTCCACTCTTCTGAGATGGTTCTTCTGTGTGGGGTCTACTATTGCATAATTACTGGCTTATACACTCTTCCTTCCAACCAAGGGCAGACATGATCCTATCTCCCCATCCTAACTCAGTGTCCAACACAGGAATGCTGGGAGTCGGGAACAGGAAAAGAGGGTTGTTAAGTCTTAGATAGGGAGGGAATCAGAAGCCCACAGGATTATAACAGCCATGTCTGGATTGTGACCATTGATGAGGTTACTCCTATCCTGTGTTTTCCTGTGAAGCCTGTGGTATCCTCGCTCCCTTCCTCTTTCCTCAGCCCAAACCAGGGCTGCTCATTAGAGTCATGGTGACTTATATGCCCTTTTCCACCAAGTGATTCTGGAGAGAATCTGAAACCACTCTTACAGGCCTTACTGTGAACCATGCTGTAAACCTGGCATGGTATTAGAATTCCATCTTCTCTCTACAGGGTGGCAGCCATGAGCACATATGAAGATATCACATGGTCACAGAACCAGGGTGATGTAGAATACTGAAAGTGTCTCAGCCAAGGGGTAAATTCTGCTCCTGGTTCACAGAACATCACTGAACTCTTACTAGATACCAGGCAATGTGTGAGGTATTGAGGACATAGGGGAACATCCAGACCAAGAGGACGTCAATCTTGTGTGGATGCTGACAGACATATTGTTACCAGGAAAAGACTTTCAGTGTCTCCTGAACATATATATCACTCACATAAATTCTCTTAATGCCTTTGGAAAATGCAGCTATTCCTGCCTCATGAGGTGGGCAACTATTGTCACTGGCATGGTGAGGCAAGAACCCAGAGAGAGTTTACTTCCAGCCATGAGGTCAGTAAGAGATCATGAGAGTCAGAAATTGGCATCTATCTCACCATCTTGGACATCAGAATCTTCCTTGATTGTCCTTGTGCACAAGTGTGTCCAAGAATAGAAGGCAAGCTCCTTAGCAGTGAGTGATTTAGAAAGGATGAATTCAGCTAGCCTGTGGGTCAACTCAGGTCTCTGAGTGACCTCATTCAGAAGCTCTCGATCATCACACCCATTAGGCAAGCGAGTGGCCATAGGACCGGCCGTGCCAGCTGTGGTGCCTCAGAGGATATCACTATACATAATGCAGGTCTACAGCTTTGGTTTCCGTGCCCTGGCTGAGATCTCAGCTCACATTTCACTGAGTATGAGCGCTGGGCATGCAAAGAATAGGAGAACTGATCTGTCCCTTCTCCCTGGAACCCATGAGTACTTTCCCTCAGAGCTGCATAGAATTCCAATTTACTGCCTTTGATTTTGCAGAATTCTCTGTGAGAAGCAGAGCCTTACAGATGTGATAGTCTACTGCAGCCTAGGAGGTAGAGCTCTTAGGACTGAACGCTTACACTTTCTTTGGAAACAAAACAAAAAACAAAACTCAAAGTTGTAATCCACAAAAGTCTGCATTTCACCTACCTCCTTTCTAGGTAACTCTTTTCCTCTTGCTTTTAGAGCTGCTTCTCAAAAACTGAGGTTCCTTAGGTAGAGTTGAGCATTGCCTGCTGAGCCACAGAGAGCAGCAAAGGAAGAGCACAAACCTGTACATTGTCTTCCACTTTAGTAGAGACATCTTAAAATTCAGAGAGATATGGGAGTCCGGAGGCCAAAGGAAGGCTGTCTGGAGAAACACGATGCTGGTCCAAGCAGCGCCCAGGGCAGGATTCTCAGCATACAGGCCACATTCAAGTCAGTTAAATACTTTGCTGACTTGAATATGAACTGAGCACAAAATAAAGGGTGCCTCAGTTTCCCTTCTTTCTTTAGCAGTCTTTTCTGAAGAATACCTCAGTGTGTAAAGTGGAGGCCACCAGTCATAATTGTATACTAGATGAGCATCCTGTGACTAAAAAGTGACCGTGTGAGAACCTGAAATTTAGACTTATATTATAAGACAATATAATAAGGCAGTGCTTCTTTGGAACATATTCATAGACATTTTGGTCCAACAACATACATGCATACGTGCCTGTTAAATGCTTTCACCTTTAGCTAGCAGTAGACTCTGGACTAACCCATGGCTTTTCTTCCCATTAATAAAGGAAACCTGTTTGGTGGCTTGCCTTGTAGAAGAGAGTTTATAATTGCTGGAGTATTAGACATTTCCTACATGTTACCAGAAACACACCACACGTATTCTGACGTCCCTGAAGGTCTGCTCATTTCTTCAAGATCTAAGACCACTGAGGCTCCCCTCCATGCTCAGTGGACATGACCTCATTACCTGGGAGCAATTTAGGAAGCCAGGCTCTCTCAGGACTCCAAATAGGACTTGGGATCTCTACAGAGCTAGGGTAGTGGGTCTGTGCTCTGGGTACATCATGACACAGACTGTGAGAACCTTTCTTGCCCCTTGTAGAAATTGGCCTGAGCTATGGATTGGTACCCACACTCTCCTTCCCGCTTTTCTGACTCAGGTTGCCTTCAAATGAGTATTCCCTCATTAGTTACAAATGCAGGCACCTCCCAGGTAATCTCCTTTCCCATCATCTTCCCATCCTGCGGATTCTAAATAACAGCAGCAGCCTAGAAGTACTGAGGAGAGGGAAAGCTGTCCCTGGAGTAATTCAGAGGCAAGAAGTAAGTCAACGTGAATGCATTGTAGTTCATTTTCCCGTTAGTCTCTGAGAATTCTGATCCTCTAGGTCAGTGATTTCCAAATCTCGTAGATCATCGTCACCCAGGGACACTTTAAACATCCGTGTTCTGTGTCCCCACTTGGCTGGCATTCTAATTTCTGAGGGTTACAAGAAGGCAGGGAGTGAGGACGAAGAAGGAAGGAAAGGAGCTGAAAATTGCTCACTCGGGCATCTTGTTTCACAGCTCTCCACAAGTGTGATTTATTTTTTATCATTCATTACAAAGAGTTAATGATATAATTACCCAAAAGCAATTAGATACAGGATGGAAACAAAGTGCTTAAGGGGCTGGGAGGTAGGCTTGTTGAAAAGGAGAATGGAGTAATCAGACAGCTTCATGGTGGATTCTGCAAGAGACCTGAGCTTCCGGCTTCACAGGAAGGCGGGAGAGAAGGACCTCTGTGTCAGGGACTCATACTGTCCTTTTCTTCACCATCCTACCTCCAGTCTTTAAGATCTACGAGGACACTTGACCACCATCTTGGTCTCTGGTTTCCCTCAGCTGCAGTGTAGTCATAGCAGAAAGTGTGAGTCTTTTGGAAAATGGGACCACTTTCTGTTTGCCAGGCAATGTTGTAGGCAGTAGGAACTCCATGGTGAGTGCATTCAGGACCTATGTCTTCTGAAGGAACTTGTATTCTGGTGGGGACAGACTAATAGACAAATAAAGCCATTACAGCTTATAATGAATTTGAAGGGCACACACAAAATCCTGTAATGGAAATAAAGGTGTGTTAGAAAACAGACTCAATTTCCAGAAACATCTGAGCTAGGTATGATGGTAGCTGCCTGTATTCCTGGCACTGTGGAGGTCTTGAAGCAAGTGATTGTGAATTCAAGACAACCCTATGCTGCATAGCAGAACCCTGTCACAATCAATTAATTAAACAAGAAAAACAAGAAAGAGCCAACTGCCAAGCAACCTGATGTACCTGGATGCCGAATCGAGCTTATATAACGGGCTGCTATGCGAATTTCAGGAAGCGATTAGCTCAGAGCTGTGTGGCTGAGCTGCAGCCAGTGTGCTGGCAGCTGGTGTTTTCTGGTGAGTTTAGAAGGGCTTCTGTTTCCAGGTCTTTTCCTGCCCTCACAGGCTGACTGCCTTTCTGGGCTTACATACCCTGCCGTCTTCAAAATCAGCACAGCTCACTGCCTCCTGTGCAGCTCATTTTCATTCCTGAGGACTTTGTGATTTCATCAGTTCTACCCAGATAAACCAGGAAAACCACTGACCTTCAGGAGCCTGCTGGAAGCCACACCTGCAACCTCCACCTCCAGTTAAGGCATCTTATTCACCACATCTGGCCTAAGAAATACCCACAGCATAGGACAGTTGTAAGAATCTGTATGCTAACAGGCACGAAAGTTAAAGGCATAAGAGCCAGCATCAGGACTGGAGGATGATTCGGCAGTTAAAAGCATATTCTGCTCTCAGAGAGATCCCACGTTAAGTCCCCAGCACCCATTGCAGGCAAACTCAAGCTTCCTGTAACTCCACCTCCAGGAGATTTGATGTCCTTTTCTGGCCTCCTCAGTCACCTATATCCATGTGCACATGCCTCCACAGAGACAAACACAAGTACACATAACCTAAAATTAATCTTTTTAAAAGTAATTAGACTGATGAAGATGTGGAGAAACTACTGGAGAAGAGAGCAACGATGTCCCACCTGGAGGGGAAAACAGAAAATCTACTCCTTGATTCTGCCTGACCATCTGGAAAAATAGCAAGAATGCATCAGACAGACTTCTCCCCAAGCATGAGCACTTGAGAGGAAGGACTTTTGACTGCATCACCATGACATCGTCATTTCAGACCATGATAGACACTGCCCCTTTCTTGCTCGTTGTGAGCCCACCCCTCTGCACTGTTTTCTTTCTAGCCTTTGTGCCTTCTTCAGTACAACAGACTTTTCTTATGAATTTATTCCATTAGTATACATGGGAGTGTGCTAGGCCCCTGGATCTTAAGCTGGAGAGGTCAGCCTTAAGCCTCCAGAAGCACATAGTTCAGTGTGCTCTCCTGGAACTCTTACTATTCAAGGTTTTGCCCATCATCCCAGGGTGGTTGCTTGCCTTTTCCTGCATTCGAGGATTCTCCGTAACTCAACTCTACTTACACAGACTGTATCACAATGTAGATTTCACACTTTCTGGGTGAATTATGCAGAATGACAATTCTCAGCCATCAATATTATTTCTTGGCATAGTGAGGGTAGTCTTTGATTGGTAGGAATTTTGGAAGACATGAGAGTCTCTCCAGGATGGATGGACTTACCTGGCAAAAGGTGATATCCTAGGCTAACCTCCTTAGGTCTTGTCTAGACTCATTATAACTTTTGTAGTTCATCGATCATAGAGTTTAGTCACTGTTGGTGAAAGGTAATTTTGGCAATAGGGTATAGTTTCATCCTGGAAGCTTTCAGACCATTTAATTTAGAAGAGTCTTAGCTTTTCTACGAGAAGGGTGATGTGACGTCAAGGCAGTGGTGAGACAGATGTTACTACTGTTCTCCACATGTTTTGTTTTCCTGCACTCCTCCACTCTCATCCCTCGCTCAGGTACATGCTGAAGATGTGTCAGTACTAGGACATGCTCAGTACGTCCACAGCCAGGTAGGGAAGTCCAGGAACTAGACTTGAACCCACGCCTCACCAATGTTCTTTTTGCTTTTCTTTTACTCCTCGTTTTCTCTGAATTCTCTTCCTTGCTCTCACATCTGGTCTTACTTCAAGCTTATCCTAAATGGTTTGTGCATGATCCCATCCACACAAGGTTAGGCCTTACCCTCTGGGTCCAATGCCATCCATTCAGATACCTTGATGAACAGCCATCAATTCAGTTCACCATCCATTGTTATTACTCACAAATTGCTTGCACACAGCTTTGCCTTTGTTCTTTAAAAACAGTTCATTAGTTCTTGTTTGATTGTTTATTTCTCTGTGTTTCTCCTATATGATACTACATATGTTGTACTTAGTACGCCCTTGATACAGCCATTGTTGAGTGGCTGTATTGCTAAGCTGAGAATCGAAACCCTCTTTCTCTTTGCCATACCTAGGGATCAGTACCACACCCCACCAAGCAGAATGCATTCAAACTAAAGGAGTCAGTTGTCGGGTGAAAGCAATTTGGAAGCCTATTTTATTTTTCCACCTTCTTCCTCCCAATCCTACAGATTCTGAGGGTTCAGTGCTGTATGTCCCCATGGCTGAACACCAGAAGGCATAGCAGCTGAGCACAAAACCTGTCTCCAAATTACACACATAAGCCAGGACCTCCTACTTGCTACGTTGTTAGGGCAGCATGGAACACAGAAAGTGTACACTGTGCTGCGGGCTGGCTGGCAGGGTCCTGCTGCAGTTCAGGGGAGGCTAAATGAAGAAGAATTGTGTTTTGCAATGTGGCTCTTCAGCAGGAGTGCCTGCCATCTCTGGCTTTTCATCCCCGCAGGGCGGCATATGCTGTATCTTGAGTGCCTTTCAGAAACCTACCCAGTCAAAAGAGATATGCTCATATAGTGAGAATTTGACCAGGAATAAAAAGCATGTAGAATACAGGCAGATGTCCTTGCTCGCTCTTATAGGAGCACACAGAGAGACAAAAGGCACTGTCAGCCTCCAGCAAAAAAAGCAAGTGATCCATTCTATCTCCCCAGGCCCTGAGCCCTCTCATGTAGCTACCCGTTCTCTAGGCTGGCATCTGCCCCACCCCCATCCCAGCCTCTGGGAAGGTTTTCCTGACCACCCCACTAAACTTGTCGTCCTTATCCCTTAGTACACTGTGCATTTTCCCCAAGAATCAATCACTTATAGGCATTTTTATAGTCACCCATTGTCATCCTGTCCTATTTGATGCCAGTGACTTCCTAGATACCATGACTATGCCTTACAGTTGATGAGAACAAAATCCTTTCAGTATAGGATAGAGTCTAACACATAGATACTAGTGTCTACAGCAAGCCTGTGCTGGCCAGATTTCACCAAGGTAACATGTGACCCATGCATTGCCCATCTAGTTAATTTAATTTTTGATCCATGCTTGTTTGCAGGATGCTTGTAGTTAAGCAAATGTCCCCACCTCTACCTTATCAACCCCCTGAGTAAAATGCTTAGCTTTGACCTACCTGTGAGCCCATGGGTCCCTTCTTGCTTTTAGATCTCCAGCAGAACTTCACAGAAGGCCAGAGGTTTCCCATAATGCTGTGTACATCTGCCTCTGTTCACTTGGACCCCCTGCCTGCTCCAGCTCCACTCCCATTTGCTACTTTGGCATTTTAAGATCAGACTCACTGGCTGTGTATTGTCCTAGTATGCTTCAACCTTGTTGTGCTAGCTGAGAGATGAACCTAACTCTCTGTGTCTCCTGATAAGGATATTGAATGGGACCCCCATATCTGCCATTGAGCTGTTCCTCGACACCAGCACAGTCCAGTAAAGACAAGAAGAAACAGTCAAAACTCCAGGATTCTCAATTCCCTTTCATTGCAGGAGCCTTCCTGATTAGTGAAACTCTAGATGTTACTTCTTGATTTCTAAGAATATTTGGGGGTTTTCCCCATAAGGTCCCACTCGTCCCTGAGGAGAAATAGGTAGTTAGTTGGTGCTTGCTGAGAGGACAGGAATCATATTCTTTAGTGGCGTCGTAGCAACTGGTCACATGCCCTTGTCCAACTGAATAACCCTACCACCCATACTTATGCAGGCAATCCTAGGGAAATACAGTGGGCCACCCTAAACAAATGGAAAAGGCGTAGAGATAGCAAGGACGTTGTTGGGAAGAGAGAGGGGCCTTGGCGGGAGGAGACTAGAAGACAAGAGAATATGCTCAAAATGTATTATATGTATGAGACAAAATTTTAAAGGAATGAATATTTAAAGATACTTAGGGCTTTTCCATCAATGTAGGCAACCATAGAAATCAGCCAGAGCACAAGGACCTGTGAGGGTGCAGGGTGACAAGCCAAGAAAACCAGGGCACTGGGAGCTGGACTCAGGGATGCAAAAGTGTCTGGGTGGATATGAGTGAGCGTCAGGTGCAGCGGGGAGAGTGAGGGAAAGATGAGACTGAAAGATGATGACAGAAGTTAAAAACCTGAGTCCTCACCAAGACTGATAAATAGTCTTAGCCTGGAAAGTCATTTGCCCATAGCAGAGTCTGAACAGAGAAAGAGGAATCTGCTATGAGAATACTCACTCTTTTTCATTTATTTATTTTTTTCAAACATTACAACTCTTGAAATGGTCTGTCAACTTCTTAGATTTGTTAACAAAGTATGAGGCCAGCCTGGTTTACACAGCAAGTTCCAGGGCTGGCCTGGTCTATACAGGGAGTTCCAAGACAACCAGGACTACATAGAGAGAACCTGTCACAAAACCCAAATCCAAAAACTAAAAAGAAAAGAAAAGAAAGAAAACATGATTTATTAATGTGTATTTTATACATGAGAGTGTTGACTACATGTATGTATGTATAACCTGTGCTTGCCTAATACCTGTGGAAACCAGTGAAGTATGTCAAATCTCCTGGACCTGGAGCTACAGATGCTTGTGAACCATCATGTGTGAGTGCTGGGAACTGAACCCAGATCCTCTGCAAAAGCAGTCGTTGGGCCATCTCTTCAGCCCGTAACCAATTCTTCTTCATTTTTAATTTTCCCGGGATGTGTTTCCAACCACATGGGTAAAGGGTTGTGTGCTTACTTGTAGAGATGCCTTCGTGGGTTTTTAGTGTACTTAAAGACCTCCAACATTTTATGAACTTCATATGCTTCAGGGCCATCAGAGAGCCATCCTAATTCTGAGAAGCCTGCACTCCTTAGGAGCCAAGCACTCTGGACTTAATCCTACTGGGTTTCATCTTTTAGGAACTTTTTCAAACACAAACTCATGGACAAGCACATTCTTTTTATTCAGACAAGAGGAGGGACTGCAGTAGAGAAGGACACATTAGGAAGAGCACCAGAGCTGTTCTGTGGCTTAGGCTCTGCAGCAAGGCCACATCAGAAAAGCTGGGGGGAGACTGGAATGAGAGTTCAATTGAAAGGGGAGAAATTCATCAGACTTGGGGTTTTTACATGCGAATGAAATTCTTACAGTTAATAAAATGATACATCTTCTTCTAGGCTTAGGTATTCAAGGAAATTGTTTTAAAGTTCCGCCTTGAAGTAACAAGTGATCTAAAATAAAATGGTGCAGGTGGTGGAATTCTTCTCATGTAAGGTTTTGCTCTAAACAGCATGATCAAGCATGAGCACCCCCAGCTTGTCAGGAAGAGAGGTGAGGAAGTATATGGCTTTTTTCCTTCTTCTTTTAGGAACTTTCTATTGTGTTCTGCTGCCAGTCCCCGTCTCCTCCCCTCCTCCACCCCACATGCCCCATTCATTTTCTAGAAACCCCAAGCTTTATTTTGCACTGCAGAAAGGCAAGCACGATTCAGACTATTCATAAAAAGAAGAGCACAAACATATTCTGCATTTTTGTGCACTGCTGTCTGATTTTCCATGACTCAGACACAGAATGGGCCCACAGTGCAGAGCACAGAGCTTTCCCTCAGCTGACAGACCCACAGAGGAACACGACAGCCTTTCTGAAGCAGGCAACCCCACTGGCTTTGACACTTTTCCCTTTGGAGTTCTCTTAATTTTTGGTCAAAGAACACTTTCCATTAGGCCCAGCATACTCCTTATGTTACCAAAATCAATGAGTCAGACCAGCTTTGGGAACGTCTAGCAGGCTCTCCTCTCAGTCTGCTAAGATTACAGGGGAAGGGCTGATGAGTGCACACACATGGGACATGGGAGGACGGGGCGGGGCAGCAAAGTGAAGGTCAGAGGCTCCCTGCTGCTTAGGAAGTGTGAGAAGGCCAGAAGGAGGTTTCATCATCCTCCTTAGGTCCTGAGGTATCACATTCACTACCCAAAACAGTTAGTGCTAAGGGTCAATCTGACAGACTCTAGACGGACCTCTGAGCGTGCTTGTGGGACATTATCTTTGCTATATCAACTGGTGTGGGAAGACCCATCTTAACTATGAGTGGGAACATTTCCTGGGCAGGGAATCCTGGCAGATGTAACTGTGTATACGTTTCCCTCTCTCTATCTCTATCTCTGTCTCTGTCTCTGTCTCTGTCTCTCTCTCTCTCTCTCTCTCTCTCTTTCTCTCTCCTCTCTCTCTCTCTGTGTCTCTCTCTTTCTGTCTCTCTCTCTCTGTCTGTCTCTGTCTCTGTCTCTTCCTCTCTGTCTCTCTCTCTGTCTCTGTCTCTCTGTCTCTCTCTGTCTCTCCCTCTCTCTCTGTCTCTTCCTCTCTCTCTCTCTCTCTCTCTCTCTCTCTCTCTGTCTCTCTCTCTCTCTCCTTCCTGATTGAGGATGCAATGTTAAGAGCTGCTTAAAGTCCTGCTGCTTCTACTTGCCCACCACAATGTACTGTACCCTCTAGTTGTTTTTTTTTTTATAAAGTATTTTATCACAGTAAGAGAAGGAGGGGAAAAGCTAAGAAACCATCTTTTTCTCATAAGTTGTCATGGTCTCTGAACAATACTCCTGTTGACATTTTGGGGGAAAACAAGAACACAAGTAATGCACTCAGCTCTTTGGTCCAGCTGCTTCCAGCAAAGCAGGGCAATGGACAGACTCCAGGGCCAAAGACCAGAGAGTTCAAGGCCACTTCCTAAAGATGGCAGACACATAGTGCCCCCCTGCAACTCAGTTCTAAGCAGAAGCCTGATCTTCAGGCCCACATCTAGAAACACCAGGGCCTTGTTTCCTTTTTACTAGTCCTTTTAGGTTAGGGTAAGCCTCAGGACTGTATGGCTTCTGTGCTGGTTAGTTTTAAATGTCAATTTGCTATACCTTAGAATGATCTGAGAGGAAAACCTCAGTTGAGGACATGCCTAGGTCAGATGGCCTGGGGATGTCATGACCAGCCCTGAGCAGATGGTCCAGGAAAGCAGAGTATAAGCCAGTTAGCAAGCAGCATCTTCTGTGGTTCTTGCCACCCTTAACCGTGAAGTAAGTTCCTCCCCTGGAGGTCATGGTTCCTGTCTTGTCCCCTCAGTGGGGAACTATGACCTGGAATCAGGAGCTGAGCAAACTCTTCTCTCTTTCCCTGAGTTGTTTTGGGAAATATAAGAAGGACAGCTTCATGCGTGCTTTTCCATGTTTTAGAAATCACTTCTTGACACCATTTGCTAATCTTTCCCAACCAGTAGACTGATGCTTTCCTTTCACCTTCCATGTGGCAGAGAGGCCTGTTGGTTTCATAAGCCTTATTTATAAAAGCTCAAGTAATAGAACTCTGTGATGGGCCATTGTTGCTATAGAAACTTTTTAAGAAAAAAGAAAAAAGAAAACCTAAGCTTGTGATGGACACATAAGAAAAACTGTAAGAGATTAGATTTTTTTTCCCCTCAGAGAAAAATGTGGCTGGAAAGCTCAAATGTCTCCTCGGCCTCCTGGAAGATTTGCATGAACAATGTCCATGCCTTGGCTACTAGGCATAGGGAGCGGGGCTCCGAACTGCAAGAATAATGCTATCCTGTGAAAAATCAAACACATCTATTCCTTCTCAAAGCCTTTTCTTTAATCATGAAGGAAATGGCCAGCATATGACTCAGCATCGTTCTCAAGCACACAGAGGTTACATGCATGCAGCATCTTGCTTTAAAAAAACAAAACAAAACCTCACATCTAAGCTCCTCTCGAGCACGCATCGATGAAAACTGCCATTTCCTCACAGAGTTCAGTCTCTGTGACTCGATGTCAGCTTTTTCAGCTGCCTCAGCTGGAAGATTCAGGAGAATCCCAAACTGTGATTAGAACGATCAGAACAGAGTTAAAAGAAGCCAAACAATGGGAATGAGGAGCATTCACACACACACACACACACAGACGTGCACACACACACACACATACATAAACACACACACATACTTACATACACACACACATACACACACAGAAGCCGCATACAATGATAAATTGCATCTGCCTAGGACCATATTGGTGCCTGTCATAAAGCTATGAATTTGCTAGGAATGGATAAAGGTCATTTGGAGAAAAAAAACCACTTCTCTGTCTATTGCCAAAGGCAGTGAGGAAAACGGCACCTGTAGCACTTGCTCTCATGGGGAAATAATGTCACTAAACGACACTGGAAGTTTAAAAAGATGAAAAGGAAGAACTGAATTGATACGCGCTAGCTGGGTGAACTCAGATAATGGAGAGCTATCTGAATTGATGCAAAGATGGATCAAGGGTTGTCAAATTGTTCCTCCATCTGGCTCTATATCTTTTTTTTTGAGTTTTGACTATGTTGTCTTAGATGGAGAAAATGATAGGTTTGCATTTTGATAGGTATCCACAGATCAGCCCCACTAGTCTTTCTGATCCAGTGGCAAAAACCTGTCAGGTCAAAAGCAATTCCCATATGCGACCTCAATTTAACAAATGATTGGAGACAGTCCTGGTGCTTTGTAATAGCTTGGGCTTTCATGATCAAGTACGATACTATTTAAATCAAGTTTTTCTCGTCCCTTGGTTTCTAAAAGAGCTACCTATGTGCTGCAGGAATTTTCACTGAAGTCACCCATAGCATCCATTTCTCTTTAAGGTTTTCCTGCGGTGGGCTTCTGTTCCCTAAACAGTATTTGGCTACATACCTTTACTCATTTAGGGGTAGAGCCTAACCAAAAGCAATCCCTGAGCTCAGGACCCATAACTCTTGCTGCCCATGTCTCTTATAGCTTGGCCTCTTGCCTGTTCTGCTTCAAATGGGTGTTCAAGTCCCTATTGCTAATGCAGGTGTCCCACCAATGTGCCCCAGATCCAGGCAAGCTCCTTGCCTTCCACTTAGAGCCTGAAGAAGGACTTGCAGTATCTCACATCCCTTACTGTGCTAGAGAAGAGGAGATAAGCAGGGGTAAAGGGGAGGGAACATAAGAGATAGAGATAGAATATAGAATAGAATAATGAGATCATTGACTTGAACTATTAATCTCTGAAATGCCAAGGAGTGCACAAACCATATGGGGACATTTAAAAAAGGAATGGCCAGGCAGCATCCTCCCCTCCAGCTGCTGTGCTCTCCTTCTGTCAAGCTTTTCACTTAGGCCCCTAATCACTATCAAACGTACACACATCAGACAGGACTTGACCTCACCACAGGTAACTGCACTACTGAAACAGGATGCTCACTTCCTCCTTGATGATTTCTGTTGTTCATCTCCTCCACCTCACTCAACCCCCATCTCTCCTTAGGTCTCAACGGCCCTAGGTTCACCCCATCTCTTTGCTCCTCTCCTACTTGTCATCTCGGCAGTAGCTACACCTTCAATGAGTCTACTCAGTTCATCAAGGACGCAGGTCTCTCTCCTGACTAACTATCCTGAACATTCAGACAGAAAGGGATACAGCCACTTCCCCACGCCACAAACATCTCATACTCAACATGCCCGAACTTGAGCTCATCATTTGCCTGGCTGCCACCCATCTCTGTAGTCGTGAAACACAATCCTCTCCCGCATTCCTTGCCTCAGTGAATGAGTCCAACTTCTATTCAGGCACTCATCCAGAATCTGGATTTGGGCTTAATTGATTCTCATTCTCTCTCTCTCTCTCTCTCTCTCTCTCTCTCTCTCTCTCTCTCTCTCTC
>NW_022196906.1:7576554-7607108 GCF_008632895.1 Mastomys coucha
CACACACACACACACACACACACACACACACACACACACACAGTTGACAATACACTTCATTACGTTCCTGGTTGCTATGTTTATCCCTATGTGTGGTAGCATGTCCACTCACAGCAACTTAGCTCAAGGTTGGTTCTAACTCTCATACTGAGTGCTGAGACTTCACTAGACTTTGGGCTTCAACTCTGGCACACATGGAAGTATTTGTCCATTAGAGTGACTGTCTAATGTACACAACAGATCATGTCACTGCCCTGCTGAAAACACTCTGCTCATGCTTCCTCATATGGTCTCTAAGCCAGTGAGCCCTCCTACATCTTCTTGAGCTAACTCCTCACAGTCATGCTGGGCCTAGCCTCTTCACAGCTTTACTGGTATACAATCCCTGAAGGCCTTCTTGTCACTGAAGTGTTTCCCTGGAAATAACCCCCTTGCATGAAGCACAAGGGCCCCCCAAGTGAAGACTTTTTGCTAAAGAGCATGGCTTTCGAAGAATTCAGAAAAAGAATCTATTGTCTAGGCAGTATTTATCAAGTTGCTCTCTGTCTCTGTCTCTGTCTCTGTCTCTGTCTCTGTCTCTGTCTCTCTCTCTCTCTCTCTCTCTCTCTCTCTGTGTGTGTGTGTGTGTGTGTAGGTCACACTTCATGGTAGAGGTGCATATGCATATGTGTGCTTGTGCATGTGGAAGCCAAAGGAAAACCTAATGTGCAATGCCTCAGGTGCAGCTCCAGGGTCTCACTGGTCCAGCGCTCGATAATTAGACTCAGCTGCTCCGCTTGACAGTGCTGGCATTAGTAGCTAGTACCACCATGCCCAGCTTTTTCACATACATGCTGAGGATTAAATTTGGTCCTCGGGCTCACAGAGTGAGCTCTTTGCTGACTGAACTATCTCACCAATGGCTGCTGAAACTTTTATTTTGTCATCTATAAAATGTATATGTTTCTTAAGGTTTCCAAAATAAACTTGTAATCATAATAGTAGTTGTGTTACTGGGAGATTTCTATGTGTCAAAGACTATTTAAGAACTTTACATATATTCATTTGATTTTGCATTATGTTTATGATAACTATGATTGGAGACCCTGGGCATTGACCCTGAGACCTCAACATGCTAGTCCAACTTTCTATCACTAAGCCACATCTGCATTTTAAAGATGAGAAAGCCAATGTAGAGAACTGTGAGAACTCACCGAAGGTTATGCTATGGATAAGGGAGCCTTGATTCAGTGAGACAGCTAGATGTGCTTCTGTGGATTGCCACTCTCCTTCCCTCTGTATACCCACTCCTCAGAACGCTGAAAGACACCCAAAGGCTATATACAGACAAGAGCTGAATGGTGAAGTTAGGACAAACCAAAGTGCTTGCCCTCATCTGGCCACAGAATACTTTGGACACCGGATGTGTGAGGGTTTTCCCACATACACTAACTGTATTTCTCTATTTTTCACTGCTGTAATAAAATATTCAAGGCTGGGTAATGTAAAAAGAACTGAAGTTTGTACAGCTCACTTTTGGAGGCTGAAAGTCCAAGGTAAAGTGGAACTTAGCAAGCAGGAAAGGACAGACTCTCTTTCTGTCACAAACCCCTCTTAAGGTCACCCAGGAGAATTACATTACTATCTTCTGGAGGCAAAAGCTCCATTGACACATGGGGCTAATTATTACACATCAAGCCCTACCTGTTATGTCTTCAATGTCCCATTATCTCTTACCACTAGAGCATTATCTACCAAACTTTCAAACCAAGAATCCTTAGGGCATAACCATGGTACCAACTTGAAGCTGGCAGCAGTCACCACAGGCTAAGGCTCAGACCCACACGACTACCTTCAACCTCAGATGCTAGTCACAAGACTGAATTGTGCCCTAGGTTTTGAGATGACCTGACTCTGAGCTAGAGTTAACTAGAGTTAGAGTTAGATTAATTAGAGTTAGAGCTAGATTAGGTTGCTAGAGTAGCTCACTAGAACCCAACAAACATATATACCAACCTGGTATAGAAGCTGTTATGGAGGGTGCTGATCCACAAGCTGGATGGGAGTTCTCAGAGAGAAAGGAAGGGAGAAGTCCTGGGCTCCCCTGGGCATGCCAACCTCTAGGGATCACCACAGTGTTACCTGTCTGGATGCTCTCTAAATCCTGGCAGTCGGGCTTTTATGAACACATCACTATGAATATGTAATTTATCAAATAATTAGCCATTTGTGCTCACACAAGCCTGCAGCCCCTTTCCTCCTCTTGGAGGTTTAATGGGGACTCGCTATATTTTTGTTGTATCAAGGTACCACACTTAACATTTATTAATATTCTATTATTTTCCACAGTCTGAATTGTAAATTTTATAGACATTGTCACAGTTGGATGTCAATACAGCTACTGAGTTGAAATTTTTATCCTGGTTATGAATAGGGTAAACTGAGGAAGAGAGGGATTAAGCAAATTCCACAGTGTTACCTCTCTGTTGTGAATGTTGTAGAAAGTAGAATAAAGACTTGAATCCAGTCCATGATACCTTAGTCTGAGTTCTGAACTAGAACAATAAATTGCCTCCAGAGGCATTATAAGACACAAAATGATACTTTTAATCCTTTCTGGGGGACTGAAAAAGACCCAATAGCAAGTATAACTACAAGTTCATCAAATGCACAAGGAAAGCCAAACATTGGGTGCAAAACAGAATGGTGATCGTATACCCACTCTAGGACAGAGAGGGCTGCGCTTGCATTCCACGTGTCAGGTGTTCATGCCCATGTGCCCTGCTCTGCCGCCACTCCTCACTCTCAGGACCTCTCTCTCTCTCTCTCTCTCTCTCTCTCTCACAGACACACACACACACACACATACACACACACACACATACACACACACACACACACACAGACACTCTGAACCTAGAGTTCATGATTTTTTAGCTCATCTGGCAGTCAGCAAATCCCAACAATCACGCTGCCTCAGCCCCTTCCAGCACTGGGTTTACAGGTGTACACAGCACCTGGCTTTTTCAATAGGTGCTGGGGATTTAAACTCAGGACTTCGTGCTTGTGCAAGCTCTCTTCTCCACTGGGCATCTCCTCAGTCCAGAGAGTTGTGAGCTGGGGGAGCTGGATGCTAGCAAACCAAACACAGCAATCAGGGATCTGGACTCTGGTCTAATGAAGGAAAGAGACAGGGTAGTGCAGGGAGCTAGTCAGGAGGCATTTTATCCTCCAGAAATGCAGCCAGTGGATACAATGTTAATTGTAAAGCGGGTACAATGGAGAAAAGTGTGTGGTTTGGGTGTGGGAGGCTAAGTCGCAGTACCCTTAGTCCTCAGTTCACAGGTGGCAGCTGGTGTGTTTGTGTGGTGGCGGTGGTGGAGGGGTGCCTTCTGCCTCATGTCTAAAAGTTAAATAAAATAAACAGCTAGAGGACTTCTGAGAATCCTAAGATTCCCAAGTTGAAGCTGTACCCCTGATACGTTAAGCAGGCCAAGCAACACACAGCAAAGAGTTTTAATTTAAGGAATGATGCAGAAGGAAGGCTGAGATAGGTCGATTCAAGTGTGTTCATCCTCACAACACTTCATGGAGAAGCACTGCACTGCGTTCTTGTGTGGAAACAGACTCAAGAACCCCAGCAGCTTCTGCCCACCCTCACTGTCCTCACACTCCCAGCTTACTGCTTTGACATAGAAAATTGGTTTTATTTTTGCTCCTTAAAAAGATTTATTTTTCAATATAGGTGGTTTTCATTTTTTTTCTCTTGTCTTCAAAGAAGCTGGCCACACATGAAGAACTAGACTCTGTCAGATACAGAAATCAACTTCCATCCTGTAATTACCAAACTGAGAAAGTTATATCAAAGCTAAGGCATTTGCATTGCTATAAGACAGCTTTTCAAAGAGTACCTCTCCTGCAGGCAGTATGGAGGTTGGTGTCTCTCAGTTACTGCTACTTAACTGATCAAGAAATACTTCCCATGAACACATGACAAGTAATTGGAGTTTTCCCAGAAAAGGTTTCCATTTTTTGGAAAACAAGGGGGTGTTTCTCTCTGCTCTTAAGTCTCACATTCTGGTCTAAAAGGCCTAACTTGCCTAAAGTACTGATTTGGGGTTTTTGTTTGTTTCAATTATAACAAAATATCTTTGTAAACCTCTTCAATGTTTCATGGAACCAATTAGGTGAAAAGAAACATAGACTATAGAGCTGAGGTCCTCATCAGAGCCTCTGTCCCTATGGTTCACAGTTCCTCACACTGACGTTTAGAACAGAGAGAACACATCGACACTCTACACTGAACTTGGATACAGTTGCTATAAGAAAAACATTTCTCCCAAAGTTTCAAAAGGGTGACAACATCAATACCAAGAAACATCAAAGGCACTGTTTGGAGCTTTCAGGGACTGTGCCAAGCTGCCTTCCAAAACTACCACTTACCATGCTCACGTGATGCAGTTAACAAGGAGCAGAACCCTGCATGGTCCCAAAGGGCTCCTCTTGCTCTTGTATCCAGGTTATGGCCCCCAAACCAGTTTGCCATTGCAATCCTCAAGTGTCCAAACATGACTCCCATTGAAGGTTCATTTCCAGATTGTTCTTTTGGACTGAAGGGAGAATGGTGGAGATGTAATCTTGGGACCTCCTCAGAATAGCCATGCAGACATGTAGAGATAATGGGAAGCCTGTTCTGTCTGTACTGTGGTGAACAGGTCTCATTCTCGATCAAGAGTGTTCCTCTTCCATAAAGGCTATAGAAGAGTTGGGATAACTTGGAAAGTTAAAAAAGACACCAAAATAAATATGTATGCTTAGCTTTTCATTTTCATTTATTCTATAAAACCTTTAATTTGAATACAATTGTTAGCTTGTTTTCTTCTTTGTTTTAATTAGGAGTAGTTTGTTGCAAGCAGCAGGAGCTGTCTTAAAAAGGCTCCAGTGAACAAAAGTGTGTCTGTGACCAAGTGTGGAAAGGTAAATTGTAGGAATATCACTGAATCCCCCTAAGTATTGGAAGCTGTATTGGAAAGTTGGAGACTTCCCCTGCCTGACTACTCTTTCTTCCTGCCTTGCCTTCTGGGTCAGTTCCGTTCTCCTATATCCTGCAGATGAACCATGCTTTCTCTGTCTCTTCCTGTGTGTCACTACAGATGACTGTCTTAAGAGACAGAGACAGGAGACCAGCTGTCTTAGTCACTGTTCTATTGCTGTGAAGAGACGCCATGATCAAGGAAACTTTTATAAAGGAAAGCATTTAATTGGTGCCTTGCTTACAGTTTCAAGAGCTTAGTCCATCACCATCACACCAGGGAGTAGTTAGATTTGGTACTGGAAAAGTAGCTAAGAGCTACATTCTGATTTGGGGAGAGAGAGAAAGAGAGAGAGAGAGAGAGAGAGAGAGAGAGAGAGAGAGAGAGAGAGAGAGAGAACCTGGCATGGGCTTTTGAAACCTCAAAGAAGTGACACATTTCCTTCAACAAGGTCACACCTCCTAATTCACTCCCTGGTAACTAAGCATTCAAATATATGAGCCTATGTGGTCAGTCTTCAAAAGTACCAGAGCAGCCATATCTCCCCTTTCAAATGCTCCTGACGGTAGAGCAGAGGAGCCTTTGTTTTGATTACCCATTGCTAAAACATAGTTAAAACACTCAGTTTGAGCCCACTGTCTGCCTTGATTCTGTCTACTGGGGCTGGATAAGTGGAATGTTCTAGATTAAAAACCTTTCAAGCAGGAATGTGGGGTGTGGTTAAGAAGGGCAGAGATGCTGGGTGGTGGTGGTGCATGCCTTTAATCCCAGCACTTAAGAGGCAGAGGCAGGCGGATTTCTGAGTTTGAGGGCAGCCTGGTCTACAGAGAGAGTGTCCAGAGGACAGCCAGGGCTAAAACAGAGAAACCCTGTCTCGAAACTCCCACCCCAAAAAAATAAAAAAATAAAACAAGGCAGAGATATGCAGTGACCACCCACTTCAATCTGCTTTATAAGTAATACGCATTCAATGCAGGAAAATAAGAAAATATTGACATGTGAACAATGAGAAAAGAAAACTCCTTCTACCATCAGAATATCATTCACCATCCCAAAGTTTCTTATAAGCGTTTTTATTTGCTTTAAACATTCCTCTCCCTGGTAGATTACTTCAAGTCATACTAAAGATAATATGCATTGGCCAAAAAGAAAAAAGAAAAAAAGAAAAACCAGCTATAATCCACTAAGTCTTTCCCTATAGGTTATTTTATAACACAGGAGACCAGACTAAAAATGGAACTTAATTAATAGAGTTATTTGAAATTATAAATATTGTAAAGGAAACTGGCAAGGAATTGTCAACAGATAAGAGTCACACCCTTAGATGGAGCAGTCATGAAAAAGATTTCTGCTGGGTCCACCCTCAGAGATGAAAGGAAAAAGAGAGCTGGCTACAGCAAGAGAGGGGAGTCCTGGGAGGAAGCGCATACCTAGGGGAAGGAGATGGAGGCACAAACTAAAAGTGAAATGACTGTTTCTGTTCTTAGCATTAAAAAGAAAGAGATGGAGGGAGGAAGGGGACAGGGACGGGAGAAACAGCAAAGGAGGATGAGAATTGCTGGAGAGGAAGAGAGAGAAGGCAAAGGTTGTATGTTGGTCTGAATAGGACATACCTTTTGTTACTACAAGGACAACACGAGTCAAGAAGATGTGAGGCAGGTGGTCAGAGCCTCAGACTGTTCTGAAAGCAAAGAAAATTTGAAAGGAGGGGTGTGACTTAGAGCCAGATACTAGGAAAGGAGGGACTTTTAAGACTTACTGAAGTCCCGCAAGCTACTAACAGTAGAAGAAGGCTGGTGTGAAGCTAAGAAAGGCTTTGACATTGTGTTTTGAAAACATGGAATATATCAATAGTCATACTTCAGCCCCAAACAATGAACAGACAATACTGGTTCTCTCTGGCACATACATTTGCAGATGCTGACCAACATTTTGGAACAAATCTAATTCCCACCAGCACAGAAACTAGCAGCTACTTCTTGAAGCATCTGTGCTTTCTCTTCTTCTCCAAAACCTTTCAGCTGTACCATAGGAGGTAACAGTACTACACCTGGACAAGAAATGCTGTCAGCCAGCGATGCTTACAAAGACAGGCTTCATTTATGAGCCTAGGCAGAGAAAGAAGCATTGGTGCCATGTGCTAAGTGCCCAGACCAACTGGATGCCCAATAACACTAATCACCAATTAGTCAGTGAGCGTTTCCCTGGGCTAGAGCTGGGATGGGTTAGTGGAGCCATGAGAAGCTTGCCTCCTGTTGACTTCTGAAATCATACTGAAGTTAAAAAAAAAAAAAAAAAAAAAAAACTCACATACCTGAACCAGTTGCCAAGAACAATACAAGGCAGAAAGTGCTAAAATCATCATAGCAGAGCCAAAAACTATGAGAGAAAGCAGGATGCCATGAGCTAGCCTTCCAGAGAACCCTTTGGAGCTAGACCCTCCAAGTGAAGTGGGAGGGAGCACTGTCATGATTAATGATGTTTAATGCACTGCGCGTTCTGCGAAGGACATTTGGAGTTTTAGGAGTAGAGCCAGCATGTTAGACATAGCATTTACTTTGGATTCACTTCGATATATTTTGGGCAAAAAAGTGAGTCACAGATAAAGTATTTCATGCACAAAGCAGTTATTCTTTTTTTTCTTCAGGCCTTAATAGAATATTGTGTTCTTCTCTGTGTGCAACACAGCAGGTCCATCTCTGAAAGGCTCCTGCAAGTCCTTGCAGGGATTCTGGGAACAAGCTGGGATGACTGAGGATATCATTATCATGGACTGGATCTAGAATGACATTATTTAATGTAGTAGTTGACTACGTGGGAAAGATATCTACTTTGAATATCTTTAAATCAATCTTAAAGTTAGCATACAAACTAGCATGTCTTGTGATATTTTTACATACACACACACACATATATATATATATGTATAAATGTCTGTATTTATATGTATGTATATACTGAAATCCTGTCTTAAGAATAAATAAAGAATTCTCATTTTTATTTTGGGTTTTATAAAGAATGGTTATTCTGTTGACGTGATAAAGTCTCTTGAAGCTTGAGTCTTAAGGACTAAAGTTATAGACAGAATTTCCAGACACATCTAGTATATTTTCCCCAGCTTGTCTACCAACAGCAAAGCCCTCAACCAGCTCAAACCCCTCTATTTTTCTTAAAGGAGTAAAAGTTTGTGTCTAAACTTCACACAGAGAGTGTGCCTTGCTGCTGCGCATACTCCTCCTGGCACGGGAGTCATGAGGACCTTCTGCCTTCTGTGCCAGTTTGGGATCAGCACAGAGGTGTACGATTGCCCTGAGCCTATCACCATATCCCCACCCCTTCAGTTTTGCCTCATTTTGATGATCTTCCTTTTCCCCTTGGCTCCAGTTCTCCAGGCTTTACACTGGTGTGGACGCTACTGGGATGTGGCTTGGGCATGAAAAATCTCCCCACAGCCACAGACTTCTTGGTAATTGACTTAGTGCCTAAAAGAGTCAGTGTCCTGGGGACTGAGACAAACCCATGGCTATTTTGGAAAGCAATTCAGCCACAGCCAGCATCATGGCAAGTACATAAGCAATGAAGCATTGAACCCAAAGCCCATGCTTAGAGAACCTGCAGTCAGGTTGGGCACAGTCAATATAGCAACATCAAGTCACAAAGAGTCCATAGTTCTATAAGGCTAAGAAAGGAAGGGAGCTTTACAGTATCTTCGGAAAAGGACCTAGATCTCCAGTTTCTTCACTCCTTCAGTAAAGGATTTTTCTGATGATAAACTTGGAAGTGACGAGGAAATGCAAATCAGGGAGGAATTACTCTCCCCCTTGAGAGTTGTGATGAGCTCAAATGTATTATTCCAAGATCCCAGACATTTCACTGGAGTAACCAATGAGAAGTCGCATGTGATCTTTTGGGTCAGTAGTCTCTTTCTAGATCATCCCTTTTTTCTAGCAACAACCACATCTCCAATGGGCAATAAGGAAAGCTCATATCATGGGACCCAGGTAAGTACGCATGCGTGCACGCACCTCCAGGCAACTACAGATTTCAGTCTTGCACGCATGCCTGATTGAGAGGGACAGGTCTCTACCTGGGGGAGGACTGTGGCCTACAGAATGAATTGTTACCTTTGTGAGGTGCATTCCTTGTTCCTAAGGCAGCACAGAACACAAAGAGTACATTTAGTTTGTGGGAAAGGATGGGGACAGGGGGAGAAACAGAAACCAGAGAATTGTGCAATCATGGCCCTTTCAAATCCCTCCAGGAAGTTTATGTTTCAAGGCCTTTGGAAGAGTGAAGTGCAGCTGTTTGAAACAGAGCTGTTTACTGATGGGCCACAGCCCCCTATGAGTGCTCTTGGTACCACCTCTGCAGCCCTGAGGATGGCAGGTCACTGCATATAGACTTATCTAGCCTAAGCAGGCTTGTGCCTACCCCAGCAGAGACCATATGTCTCAAAAGGCAAGGGGATGTTCAGAGACGACTGAGGAAGGGGGAGCGGTGAAGAACGGCAGCCCACTGGATCTTAACAGAAGAAAGTCAGGAGTCCTATGTGGAGTGTGAACCAGACTAGATCTGTTGTGTGGACGGCCACACCCCAAAGAAGCCCTTCAGATGACCAGACAGAGGGTGCATTCAGTATAGCATCTCACACACCAGCATAGCAATTTTGGATTTCTTTTGAAAAATTCAAAGTCCCCTTCATGGTATCTCCTTTTAAAGCCTTGAATGACAGCACAGGATGGGGCTTAGAGCTTTCTCTGTGTAGTTAATAAACCTGCTCACTGGTGGAGTGACCTCTTGTTTCTTCTCTCTCTTATAATGAAGCTTTAAGACTGCCACGCAGAGATCTAACCAATCATGGCACCATTCTCTTCCTGCAGTCTGTCCTTAGGATAGATGTGTCCTTACACATGCCCTGGACATGCTGAACATCTTCATGCTGCTGCTCTTTCTTCTTGGCTGCCTCTACATGCACACTGTGTCCAGAACAGTGTAGATGAGCGACATGGTGAAGGCCAAAAGGCAACACAACAGCATGTCAACAATCAAGAGGCTGAGTGGGCCTGTGTTGGTACATTGCTTCATGGCATTGCTAGCTTCTGTTGCAGAAGAGAGTCTCATTGTGTAGGCAGGTATCGATACCTCACATTCCCCTGCCTCAGCCTCCAGAGTATTGGGATTACAGGTATGCACTGCCACATCTGCCTGTTCCTATATAACTGTAATGCCAGGACCCACAATTTCTTATATGCTGAAAAGATTCAGTGGCACTCTTCAATAGAATCTCAGTTTAAAAAGATTCAGGACTGGGTTTGGCCCTTAGTCGTGGGGCCCTTGCTCAGCATGCACAAGGTCCTGTTCAACGATTAACAATACCAGGAAGGGAGAAGGAAAAAAGAGTAGGGGAAGGCAGGCATTCATTTTGCTATTTTTGTCTAATGAGAGCCTTTCATGATTCTTTGTTTTTCTTGTTTTTAAAAACACTTTCTTTCCTGGAAAAAAAATACTTAAAATTTCACTTTGCAACAGGTTTGCATAAAGATAAATAAATGAATATTATATATGTATTAGCTATTTGTGTTGTTGCTATGACAAAAGCAGCTTAAGGAAAAAAGGGATTATTTTGGCTCACAATTCCAGGGTACAGTCAGTCACGGTGAGGCAGAAATGACAACAGCTTAGCAACCTATGGTTAGCCTGCATTCATGGTCTCGAAGCAGAGAAAGACGATGCTTGAGCTCAGCTTGCTTTCTCCCTTTCATTCAGTCTAGGACCTTAACCTGAAGAAAGGTACTGCCCACATTCAGGGTATAGTGAACCTAATCTAATAATCTCTTATTATAGTTATGACCAGAGGCTCCTCTCTTGGGTGGTTTTAGATTCTGCCAAGTTTACAATGAATGTTAACAACCATAATATACAAGAACATTCATATAGCTTAAAAGCTAACCATTTTTTTCCATATTCAAATGAATTAACACATTTTAGTGGGCATTAAGGCTATGGTGACCCCGTGTACTGAGTTATCAGCCCTCAGTAGCAACTTGTCAATATAATAAAAACTACTTTTTAGAACCTTCTGTCATCTCTGAGCCTCGGGACATGCTTCTCTTCTCTTGTCCCATGCCACCCAAGTTACCTGAAGGTACAACTGGGCAGCTCTCAGCTCCTCTGTTCTGACCTCCACCCTTCTCGGTTTAAAACCTCAGCCTCACTACTGGTCGCCCACTTCCAACTCACATTGTCTTAGGTCCTAGTTCTCCTTTTGGCAAATGTTCATTGTGCTTTCTGAGAAGCTGTTTCACACTCAGGCTTTAACGATAGTGTCTGTCCATTCTCCTCTGTGTCTGACTGGAACCTCTTAGAGACTCTATACCATAATTCAGACTCATGTGTCTGGAGAAAAGATTTTACTTCCGCAACAGAAGTACTTTAAAGATGCGAGCTTTGAGCGTCATTTAGATTGTACGGTACCAGTAGTTCAATCCATGTCTACTATATCTGTGTATTTGATGGATCTTGGTGAGATGGTTATGATTAGAAACTTCTTGAAGGTGGGATGCAGTCTATTTCCAACACAATCTCTCCACAAAACTCTGTCAGTAGTGTCATGCCTTGTAGGGTTTGGAGTGTGTGTGTGTGTGTGTGTGTGTGTGTGTGTGTGTGTGTGTGTGTGTGTGTAGAACTGAACCTAGCATTTTCTGCAAGCTGCATGCTCCCTCTACCATGAGCAGCATCCCTAACCCTCAATGGAGCTTTAACTGTATCTCTGCCTCCACAGAGCCACACATCTCTTTTTCTATTCCCATCTTTCGGTATCTTCACCTATGGTTAGTGGCTACCTTCAATCCCCACTCCTTTGGTATTTACTATTCTCTAGGCTTGGGTAGGAAAGGATCCCAAAGTTAATCTTTTTGTAGAGCACAGAAGTGAAATATCTAAGCTAAGCTAGTAAAGTGAGTCAATGTGAGAATCAGCTTTCGGTGTCTGGCCCTCAGGATCCAGACGCAGGTGGTATTTATCTCTGAGTCCTCCATGGAAGCACTTGCTTGAACTCCTGGCTTCATTTCTGACTGCTTGTGTGACCTAGTCACAATGTTACTCAGTCTTCAAACTCACCTTTCTTGTCTAGAAAAGAGGGAAAGCATACAGCGCTGAAAGAGCAGTAAACAGTGTTGTTTTGAAGAGTGGGAACTCTAAGATTTATTTACCTAGATGAAGAGCTTGCTCAGCTCAAGGTCTGGTTCTAAGGTCCTGAATAAATGACTGTTAGTGTTGCTATCTCCAGAGCTTGTATCAATTGCTCCTTCTGGGCCTGATTCTGCAATCCTGGGCCACATCCCGTAGTGAATACAGGCCTGGAGAGGAGTGGCTCGAGAATCTGGCAGAACAAGTTTTTAGTAGGTTTCTGGTTTTTGCTTTTTCAATGCAGTGGAAAATAAATCAAAGGTGAAAAATGCAAACCTAGAAAAGAATGCATTTCATTGTTCTTTCTGGGGGGACCTTTCACATGCAGCTCATGCTGAAATCAACCACACGCCACATAGCTGCATCTGCTCCTGCTTCTTCCCTACCCTAGAACAGACAGCGGACACCTTGAGTCTCTTCTGGTCACGGGTTGGCTGTCATTTTTCTGGGAGCAAAGAAGGCAGAGAGCAGAGAAGGAGCTGGGGAAGCCCCACTGTTGACTGAATTCTGTTCATAACTGATTGGACAGCTGGAGGGATGGGGTTAGACTGCTTGGTTAGTACCAGAAGTCTCATCCACACTAACTTGAGCCGTCGGGAAGTCACTCCAAAGACTGTAGTGTATCAAAGACTGCAGAGCGATGCAGAGATCCTCTCCACTTCGCTTCTGCTTCTCTAAAGCTTATGTCTGCTGTGCCTTTCCAGCTAGTTCCCAGGTTCAGTAAATCACTATGCAGCCAGCCTAGTAGCTCTGACCTCACTTCCCACAAAGCTACAGTTCTAGTGGAGGATCCGCTGGCCCAGTATGGGTTAGGTTGCTTTCCTGCTAGAGTCACACTTGCTCCACCAGCACCTTAACCTCCATCACAGCCAGACACCACCTGTGCATGGGCAAGCAAGACAATGAGATGGCTGGAACAGGTTTTGATGAGCAAGGTGGCAAGGAATACAGTTCACACCCAGTCCTGCACTGTATCCTGAACGTGCCCAATTCTACCACGTTTTACCTGAGGTCTAAGCCTGCCCTGTGCTCACTGCCACTGGCCATCTTCCTGCCAGGTGGACCTTGGTCCTAGACTGACTGGCTGAAACATAACAGGATGGAAATGGTTGGCTTTGGACCTAAACAGACCTACACTTAATAGCTGTGTGACCTAGAAAAGTGTTATCCCTATGAGCCTTATTTTCATTATCTATAAACTGCATACCTAATGTGTATCTAACGAGCTGTTAGGCAGATTCAAGGCAATAAAGTTATCATGCTTTAAATCCCTGGCATATAAAGTCTATACAGTGCTATGAATTTCCTTTGCTTGACTCAGAGTTATTCAAAAGGAAGGGAAGGAAGAGAAGGAATAAAACTTTCTGAAAAGCATTTCAACCTCAACGACTTTGCAATTATCCTGAGCGGACATTAAATAATTCAGGTCTGTGGGCAGAGCCATGGAAACCACACTGTGGTGGAGACAGTTCTCGCTTTAGAGATGAAGCAGCTATTGGTTCAGGGAACCAATGAGGAATGGTTTATCCTTTTGAAACATTTATTGGTATGACTGCATGGTTGTTCAAACTTGCTCCATGGATGTGAGATTTCAAAAGCTCAGTCTGTTGCCTGGGTTAGTGAAGGCAGTACTTTGGCATTGTGAGCTGTACAGGTATGTTGCTGTGAAAATGCACAAAGCATGCACAGAACATGTGCAAAACAGAAAGCCGGGACTTTTCTTATAAACTATAGTTATAGAGTTACTGCTGTGAACATTGCGCCAAATTTTTATATGAGTTATCTAGTTCTTTCCTATGAGACTTTTGTCAGTTTGGGAAACAGAGGCTCAGGCAAGCCTGGTGAGTTGCCAGGTCCCTGCATTGCAATGTAAGCTTGGCTTAGCCTGGGCCCAGCACCTCTTCTCCTAACACATGTACAGTACTGCGTTTCAATTTGGTTTTGTTACAAGATTTAATGAGTGTCTTGGTCTGAACAAGGCGACCTCACATAGGCTTATATGTTGGAATGCTTGGTCCTTGATGGAAGTGTTTGGGAAGGATTAGGATGTGTGGTCTTGTTGGAGGAGATGTGTTACTAGGAGTTATCTTTAAGGTTTCAAAAGCCCATACCAGGCTCTGTCTTTCTCTCTCTCTCTCTCTCTCTCTCTCTCTCTCTCTCTCTCTCTCTCTCTCTCTCTCTCTCTCTCTCTCTCTCTCTCTCTCCCCTCTCTTTCTGCTGGCTGCCTTCAGATCAGGATGGACAGCTCTTAGCTACCTCTCTACCACCATGCCTGTCAGCTTCCCACCATGATGATAAAGGACTAACCCTTTGAAACTATGAGCAAGCCCCCAAATAAATGTTTTCTTTTAAAAGAGTTGCTGTTGTCATGATGTCCCTTCACAACTGTAGAGCATTGACTGAAATAAAACAAAAACAGAAGAAAACGGCCTCCAGGAAAACCTGCACCTTAAGTGTCTCATTTAATAAGAGCATGCCCACATAGCATTGGAGACAAAGATAGTAAGCTTCGAGGCATCCTAGATCTTAAGTGAGGAAGAAATGTCTGGGAACCCTGGATGTGGCCAAAGGCTGAGTGGATGCAGTGACGCTTTGCTGTCATCTAGCCCATCACAGGCCCCATTGCAAAGTGATGGGATTATGGAAGTCAGAGGTCTCCTTGGTCCTGAGAACGGTTCTAACATAGAGGATGCCAAAGAGGGTAAGGGTCAACCTGGGAAGGAATATAAAAAGAAGCTAGGAGTTTTGTACTTCCTTAAATCTGTTGGTGCTTCCCAACTTGGTCAAAGTGTGAGCACCTTGAGTATGTAGCTGCCCTAGCATTTTATGTGCATGTACATGAGACGTTTTTCTTTATTCCAGAAGAAAATGCATGCTTGGGTACTGTGAATAACTCCTTACATGTCAGAGAGATTCTTCCCCTATTAACCAATAATGGGGGTTAATTTCTCATGGGGACTGCTATACCTCTAACTAATTTAATCTTCTCCTGTGTATCCCATTGTATTCTAGACTAAGTCGCACTGGAAGAACAGATAAACTTGATGTTGAAAGCAAAAGCTGTAACTTGGATGACAGAATGTTTGCCTAATATGCTGGGTTAGATTCCCAGCACCATGTAATCCCAGCTACTAAGCACGTCAAAGCAGGAATACCAGAAGTTCAAAGGTACCCATAGGTACACAGCAAGTTTGAGACCAACTTGGTATAAATAAAATCCTGCTTTGCCTCCAAAAACAACAACAACAACAAAGAAGGTTTTTTTTTTTTAATTTATTAAATTGCATCTAGAAGCCAGAAAGATGAGTCAGGGGTTAAAAGCACTGGCTGCTCTCCAGGGGGACCTGGATTCAATTGCCAGCACCCACATAGTGGATCACCACCAGAACTGACTCCAGTTCTAGGGCCTCTGATGCCATCTTCTGGCCTCCTCAGATATAAGCCATTCAGGTGGTTCATGGACATATAGCAGAGAAAACACTCATACACATAAAATAAAAATGAATAATACATTTACAATGCTTTTTCAAAATTAAGTATAACATTGCTCTTGTTTAAAGGTATAATTGGATAGGAATCTTAAACATGTGTGTTTTATTTCATTTCTGTCTTTCAGCTCCAGGGCTCTTTGAAAAGAAAGCAAATAGTCAACTTGTCTCCTGCCAACAGCAAGAGGCCCAATGGCTTTGTTGACAGCTCATTTCTTGACATCAAAAGGATCAGAGTTGGGGAGAACCTTTCTACAGGTCAGGGGGCCCTCCCAGTAAATAATGGACAGAGTCAAATGATGCCAGGGCCCTTGCCCATGAATCCAGCACCCCTGAGGAAGACTAATGCTCTACCACCTCCTGTACATTCTCCTGGCAACAATTTGTTTAACATGGGCTTAAAGGAGGTGAAGAAAGAACCTGGGGAGACCCTGTCTTGCAGTAAGCACATGAATGACCAAATGACACAAGAGAGTGTTTTTACTAATAGGTTTGGAGATGACCCTGGAGATCAACTGATGGACCCTGAGCTGCAGGAACTGTTCAATGAACTGACCAACATATCAGTGCCTCCCATGAGTGACCTGGAGCTGGAGAACATGATCAATGCTACCATTAAGCAGGATGACCCATTTGGCATTGATTTGGGTCAGCAGAGCCAGAGGAGCACACCAAGACCCTCCCTGCCCATGGAGAAGATCATTATTAAAAGCGAATATTCACCTGGTTTGACACAAGGCAGTTCAGGCTCTCCCCAGCTGAGACCCCCATCAGCTGGCCCTGCATTTTCCTTGGCTAACTCTGCACTCTCCACTTCCTCCCCAATCCCCACAGTTCCCCAGAGTCAGCCTCAGCTTCAGACAGTATCAGGAGCAAACAGGGCCTTGCCAAGTTGGCAAGAGGTATCCCATGCTCAACAGCTCAAGCAGATAGCTGCAAACCGCCAGCAGCATGCACGGATGCAGCAGCAGCAGCAACAGCAGCAGCAGCAGCCACCTCCCAGCTGGCCAGCCCTGCAGTCCTCTGCTGGGCCATCCCCAGGGGCATTTGTGCAGGAAAAAATCCCCAGCCCTTCCTTCAACCAGCAACCATTCAGCCCACAGGGATCGCCCATGCCTGGGGTGACTGGCAGCAGCAACCAGTCCAAAGCAGCTGCCAATTACACATACAAGGCCAGCCCCTCAGCCCAGGCCGGACACCTGGACGTGCTTCTGCAGCAAAAGCCTCAGGATCTTAGTCGAAGTTTTATTAATAACCCGCACCCGACCTTGGAGCCCCGGCATGGCAACACCAAGCCTTTGTTCCATTTTAACTCAGACCAAGCAAACCAGCAGATGCCTTCTCTTTTGCCTTCCCAAAACAAACCTTCACTCCTGCACTATACCCAGCAGCAGCAGCAACAGCAGCAGCAACAACAGCAGCAACAGCAGCAGCAAGGCTCCCTAGTGGCTCAGCAGCAGCAGCAGTCACAGCCGCAGAGCTCATTGGTAGCTCAGCAGCAGCAGCAGCAGCAACAACAACAACAGCAACAGCAGCAGCAGCAACAGCAGCAGCAGCAGCAGCAGCAGCAGCAGCAGCAGCAGCAGCAGCAAGGTTCATTGACAGCTCAGCAGCAGCAGCAGCAACCATCCCAACCCACCCAAGCTTTACCAAGCCAGCCTTTGCTAAGGTCACCCTTGCCACTTCAGCAAAAGATCATGCTTCAGAAAATGCAAAATCAGTCCATCACGGGCCTGGGATACCAAGTCACTCAACAGCACAGACAGGTAAGGGCTCTGGGACTTCACCCCAGACCTCCCACAGGTGGTTAGCTGGGTAATTATGCTTTGAATACTCTTATGCTTTTGGTGAGGCACGATTAATACCGGAAACCCAGTGGTCCTGGTGGGCTCACAGGAGCTTGATTCTCTTGGTACATCTAGAGCAAGCACTAATGTTTTCTTATGCACTGTCAGTGCTTGGGGGCTCTGCAATGATCAGTGATTCTTGCAACTAATGCCTTGGTGGTATATCTAGTTGCCAACCATATCCTGGTATGCTTGGTATTCATTCATCCAACCAGAAAATCAGATCACTGTGTACTGCATTAGTGCACCTATGAAGAAGGCGTTGTGGTTATGGTTGCGCATTGGAATAGGGCTAGAGGTAATGCTGAGATTGGCCACCAATGTGACCAACTATTGTGTTTAGTCCTTGGCCACCCTGATAGATCTCAGTCCTACATCTCCAGGGACCCCTGCTTCTGCAGGCACCATCTAAAAACAGGACAAAGCACCGTAAACCATCACTTTAACACTACACAAGCAATGGCAGGCAGACTCAAAGGTCTTTCCCAGTGAGTGGAAATCAGGAGTGGCTTCCATAAAAAGTTATGACTGGTGAGATAACCATGAATTTAGCAAAGTAAATTTGTTTATACAAATAGACCCATAGTTGTTTTATGTCCTCACATTTTACATTAAATAGAGGTTGAATTTTAGCCTGGCAAACAGGATCAAGAAATTTATCCTTCCTACAAAATACTACATACTGCTGAGTAAGAACTGAACCCCAGGAAACCTGACAATGGAACCTCTTTCTAGAAAGAAGGAAGACATTTGAATGTTGCATTGTTCACGTTGTTGGCAGGTGTGCATCACCATAGAGCAGCAAGCTGCATGATAGAGGAAGGAATACCACAGAGTGACAGCCGGAGGGGGAAACCTCTGTACTAAGTAAAGATTTAAGCTCCAACCCTCACCCCCCCCCATGTGTGTGTGTGTGTGTGTGTGTGTGTGTGTGTGTGTGTGTGTTCTAATTATGAGTAATGGAAGCGACTTGGGTAGGCTTGTATATATTTTACAACACTGATATGACATAATAATCACACAGTCCTTTCATAAAACAGAAAATTTTAGATGACTTAAAAATACATCACAAACCTTCCTCCCAATGCCACACACACTTTTTCTGGGTGAGCATGGGTTCAAATTCTCTCTGGATATTCCCTGCTGTGCCTCCTCAAGCAGCTTGCTGAAGCTATCTCAGCTGATCCTCCGAGCTACGAGTGGATTATGGGTGGTAAAAATAGGAGCTGGGTTTTTGAATGTAGAATAGAACAAGGTAATTTCCAATGCAGACTATATAATAAGTGGGAATTATTCAGATTCTCATGGAAAGTTCCATAAATAATCAAAATATCCCCTTTAATGAAGCAAGCACTTGTGAAAAGGGGGCTTGAGATTTACACAAGAGATGTGAGTTCTAACATGTAAACAGTACTGAAGACATTAAAGAGAGTTGCTGCTGCTGCTTCAGCACCAACACTATGACATACATGTAGCAGGTCAGTCTCTCTGACTTAGATTTATAACCATGGAAACAACCAATAATAAAATACATGTGCTGATAACTTACTCTACAGAGAGGCTGGTTTCTGTCTCTTTGTCTTGAAGTTCATCATTTAATTCCTATAAGAGAATTCTTCACATCATACAGGTCAGAGAATTGAGGCCACAGACAATTTCAACATCTTTCTAAACTCAAGTGATCAAAAGTAGAGCTCGGAGACTACTGTAGCTTCAGAGCTGTACATTCAACCACTAGGAAATACAGCTCATGGGTAGGATTTGCTAGGAAGTGAATGCCACAGTAGATCATTGTAAGGACTGTCAAGAACCCTTTTTTCTGTATTAATCTCTAGCAAAATAATCTATATAGAAGGTTGAAGTCTTTGTGGGACAGAATGTTTCTGACTTGTAGCCTTCAGGGCTATAACAAAAGGATTTTTTTAAATCTGTATCATTCTTAAGCTTCCTGAGGATAAATACTGTGCAACTAAGAAAATGCACGGTTTACAGTGGTAAATATAACTATGGTGCTCCCACCACCAGCATCCTCCTTCTTATGGCTAGACCCACTGCTAGGACCATCAGCTGCACATAGCTCTGGACCCTCCTCTCTCCAATCTCATCCTAGCTTCTAGGACTCACACCCATCAATGTATGCTGATCACCAAATCCGCAGGCATCTCCCCAATGGTCAAGACCATTTCCACCTATTTCAATGAGTATGCCAAGAAAATATTTATCTTTTTAAAGCATGCTTAAGAAATGACAGGCGTGCTAAGAGCACTTCAGGCTACAGGTCTCTGTTACACATCAGCCAATGCCTTTCCATGAAATGGTTTGTCCCAACGTATTGGCTTATCAGCACTCAAAATGTTTTATATTTCCAAAAGATATTCCCTGTTGAACTAAAAATGCATTCTTTTTCAAAGCCATATGGCCAGATGCCTAAAAGTGTGAATATTTCTGTCCTAACATTGGATCTAAGCAACTCAAATGGATTCTATATTTGGTTTAGAATTCTCCAAGTCTGAAACTCCTAGGAGGGAATTCAGCCAATGAATGGATGGTTTGTTGTGACTGAAACACAAATTTATATATTCCCCCCTTAGTAGAAAGCCAAGTTCCTCAATCAAATCTTAAGAGCCTCAACCCACTCCCCCCACCTAGCCAAGAGGATACTCCACAATCTGTATCAGCCCTTGGTGTCAATCAAGCAAATACCCTGCTCTCCTCCCCATCTTCGTAAAGTAATTCTATATAATGCCTTAAACGTGAACACCCAGACAACTGTTTTCAAGATGCAACAAACACTGGTGAGAGAATAGCTCTCATATTCTATCAGTACTTCTAAGCATGATTAGCCAATGAAGGTGCATACAGGGATAGAAATTTTGGACCAGATAAAACTCTTTTCTCAATGGAAAAATCATCTTGAATTCAAAGTTTTATAGAATAACATCCAAGCCTCTGCTGGAGGCTCCAAGTTAGCTGAAGGTACCATCAAACTGTGTCAGCAGCAGGAACTGGGTCCATAGAGGAGATCAGGATAGAGAAAGAGGGGATTTAAAGAGCCGAAAGCCGAAGAGAGCAAGGAAGCAATCAGTATAGAGACTGGAGGAGGAGACAAGCCTATGGCCAAGGTTGAATAAGGGAAATGAAATCTGGACAGAAGGTAGAGAGACTCAAGGGAAGCTGAGTGACTACTGCCAAGGGCCTGTGGCCATTTGGTGACTTCAGTTATGACGTACCTTGGCTGCATCTTGCCAAGATGGAAAAAGGATGATACAGTGCAGTTATGGGCTATCAGTGCCAGGCCAGAAGCATTCCATTTACATTTTCACTTTATCTTTGAAATTTCAAAAATAAAGGTTTTAATACTTCATGAAATAAATGCTTAGACCAAGACACAAAATGATTTCTATCTATAATTCTGAGCAAGTGCTTTGAATTCTCAGAGCTTCTGGAGAATTTACTTGCTTGCCTTCTCCAAATCCATGATCTTCTTCAGTCTCCTGGTCTGTCCCACCAGAAGTCAAGAGCCAAAACTTCCAGGCTAAAGTCGGATCTGCTTCATTCTTAACATTGGCACTACCTTGAACTCATGTATTCATGCATTCAAAAAATGTGGAATGCCTACTATGTGCCAGGCACAGTTCTGGATTTGGATACTAGAAAAAACAAGGATGAAATGTAGAAATTGTCAGCGGTGGTGCACCCCTGTAGTTCCAGCACATGGGAGGCACAGGCAGACAGATCTCTGAGTTGGAGGCCAGCCTGGTCTACAGAGCAAGGTCCAGGAAAGCCAGGCCCACACAGAAAAAACACCAAGAAAAAAAAGGAAATCTAGAATCAGTAACTCTGAACTTTTGTTTTGTTTTGTTTTTAACTAAATAATCAAGTAGATTTTTAAAGGAGCTATTTTTTTTTAATAGTACAAACATACCCTACTCTGGTTACTAGGTTCATGAGCTACAACTCAAATAAAGATGACAAAAGTACAGTGTGTGTGTGTGGTGTGTGTGTGTGTGTGTGTGTGTGTGTGTGTGTGTGTGTGTGTGTGTATGCAGGTTACATATGTATAGGGATATGTGTTCAAGTGTGCATGCATGTGGAAGCCAGGGGTCAACCTCTGGTGGTGTTTCTCGGGCACTGTTCAGCCCTAGGCTGGCTTGCAGGAAAGCCTCAGGAACCCACTTGTCACCACCTGCACAGCACCAGGATCCCAAGCATGTCTGGCTTTTGCACGGGGGCTCTGGGAGTCAAACTCAGGTCCTGGCCCTGGCACAGCAAACCCTTTACCAACTAAGCCATCTGCTTGGCACACAGTGTAACTTTTAATGCAAAGACTGTGAAGCCTGGTTAGGTGTCTTAACTATAAAGAAAATTCATTCATCTCTTTGCTTCACACATTAGGACTTAAAAATCTGTTCAGAGTCACTCCCAGGTTTACCATAAGATAAACTGCGATTGCATTCATGAACCCATGTAGTGAGCACATCTCAAGCACCTACAGCATATGGGATACTGAGGGTTAAAGATTAGAAGACCCTCTTGCACTAAGCCTAAGTTTTCAGGACAGCATGGACCTCCCTATCAGTGAGGTTTTGGAAGAAGGCTGAGTGTCTCCCCTGCTTTGCAGATTCTCACTGGACACATACACCACCTCATCCAGATCATTCATAATCACACATGAGTCAAAGCACAGAGATGTTCCTAAGCCATGGCAATTACTCTTAAACATGCTAATCTACTCATTCACAGAACAAGTACCTCATTTCCATTTAATTTTATTACATTATTCTGGTATTTTTGCTCAGGGCAAATGGAGTGTATTAGCACAGAGAACCAACTCCAGTATCCACTGACAAAGAAATGATCACCATAGTAGGGGAGGGTGTCAGCCTTGAATCATCCTTGCTACACAAAGCCCAACTCTGCAGCCTGGGAAATAGCTTCTTCTCTTCTCTGGAGGCCTCTATGAGTGGCATGTACACTACAGGAGCACTTAATGCAGTAGGGAGTCATTCAGCTTGTTCTGAACTAGGAAAGGAAAAGGTGTAGGGTTAAGACATAGATTTGATCCTAAAGATGCAAATGCAAAAGGGTTAATGGAAACCCTGACAGATATGTCAGTGTGATGTGCATTCGTGTAGCAGCACAGTCTCCTCTGCACCTATTCTAATTCGCTTTGCCTTTTCTAATCAGCTGTCAGTTGTTATTTGTTTGCTTGGTTTCTTTTGGTGAAATCCAAAGAAGAATAAAAAGAACACACACACACACACAAACAACCCGTGTGTGTGTGTGTGTGTGTGTGTGTGTGTGTGTGTGTGTGTGTATTCAGAGCTCTAATCAGTGAATTTGCACAATCATGGTTTGTTAGACAGAAAAAAAAAACATGAGACTTAGAAGGTTTTTACAATAAGACATTTAAAGTTAGAAATAAAACTGTACAAATGTTTAGTCTGGTGGGATGAGAGAGGTGTCACATGAGTCACTAATCTTACTGTTCTTGTTTGTTTGTGTTTCAATCAAATTTACATGTGCATTTTCACAACATACATACAAACAGACAGACAGACAGATAGACAGAGACAGAGAGACAGAGACAGAGATAAAGATGGACAGACACATGGAGAGTGAGAGAGACAGAGACAGAGAGAGAAACACTAATTAAACTATTATGATGGAACTTGGTAGGGTGAATTTGAATTGTATTCTCCAAGAAATAAATCTAGTGGGGCATAATAATGAAAACCCAATAGCTGCTGTCCTGTGTGACCTGCAAAATCAAGTTTTCAAGGTCCCCCTGGATGCAAGTGAGGGAGCAGCTGACATTCTGGTCAATTGTCTTCCAATTCACGTGTGAATGAATCCCTTCCTCCCTGAATCACAGGAAGCCCACATTGTCTTCTCCCTGGAACCTGAGTCTCATCTCTGCCCTCCCCCAACCCCTGTAGCATGCAGGGACCTCTGGTTGCTCTTCTTGGTGCTCCAGAGGTCTTCATGGAAGGTGAATGCCTCAGCATCTGCACTTTGCTTCACACCTACTCTGAGTCTCTGGGTCTTTGTCCAACTATCCTCCTCCTTGGTCCTACTCTTTTCTTTCACCCTTATATTATTGAACAATTTTGGCTTAGACTTTCCTGAAACTTCCCCTAAGGCAACCCTTAAAAGATACAGAGGCAGGGATGCATAGACAATGGACTCATTATAGGCAATGAAGGTTGAGAGATGTTCCCTGGGGTATGATCCACGTTAGGGAAAGTCATGAGGCTGAGGAGCTGGCAGGCCTACCACCCTGTCCTACAAAGCTCAGGCACAAATAATGTATGATAATTGAATGTACCCATGGGCACACATACCCTGAATTCTTTCTGGCCGATCTCCCTTCTTGCTAAATGCTATCTAGCCCCACCTGCTTCCTCCCAGTCTTGCCAATATGTAACATGAGCATTTAAAGTAGTAGTTAAGATAGCTATTTACAAACATCTAAATGTTTTCATTTCCCTGGGATAAATCTTATTTTCTTATGTTACTTCCAAAGCCCTGTAGGATCTGACTCCACCCAGAGTCCCCTGGCTTAAAGCCTCCATTCCCAACCTTTCCTTGCCTTGACACCCAACCACCATCTAACTCTGCTCTTGCTTACTCCTGAGTGTCCTCTGACTCCTAAGGTGATACACACATTTTCTTCTTCCCCATGCACTCTTCATTCTGCCCCAAACGAAGTTCTTTTCTACTCTGGTCACCCAGGGTTTCTTGCCCTTCTAACTCCCTTTGCTCTAGCAACCCCCTGTACTTCCTGTTTTTTAGTGCACACCAGCCTTCATCTTTCTGTTGGTTCATCAATGGCATCCTAACTAGACGGCAAGGTAGTTGAAGGCAAGGATTATGTCTGTGTCTTCCAATTCCTGTTTTCAGAGCAGGAATCCACAGCATTTGCTCTCATCTGTCCCATGTGCCAAGCTGAGGTGTAAGTTCTGAAGGGGGCTTTTAATGAAGACTGAATCCATCTATGCCCAAGTACCACTTAAAAGAATTTTATTGGGATATTTCAAGCAATTGTTTTCTGACATACTGAAAGTAATGAGGACAAGCTGTGTGGGTTGTTTGTAAATACAGGCATCATTTGTGTCCTTCACCAGGTAGATCCTAAATGGGAACTCAGACTTGCTCTCTCCCTCCAGCTGCTACAGTATGGAGAACCCCTGAAGGGCTTGAGTCAGAGACACAGAGACTATGATGTGCAGTTGCCTTGAGTCTGGGCAGCATTTGGTAACTCAGATGTCTCCTCCCCCATTCTCTCCATTAGCCCCTATACCCCACCTCTTACAGCCCAATACGGACGGGTCTCCAGCTCCAGCTGGGAAAGGCAGGTTTGATCAACATGAGTGCCTGATGTCTTTACTCTGTCTTTTTGGTCTATCTTCAAACATGGTAAACCAACTCCTTCAAAACCCACTTTTTACCAATACTTTGTGGCTCTCAGCTCCATTTTGAATGAGGACCAGAATGTCAGCAGTCATCATTGTACAACTGCACAGCCATGCCCATCCATCACTCCCTCCTCTGTCACTGCTGCTGTTGCCTGCATGCTATTTCATTTCTCCCTCAGATTCCTTCCTTTTAAAAATATTTTTCTTATTTTGAAATTAAGATATAATAACAAAAATTAAAATATAATTGCATCATTATTCCTCTTCCTTTTTCTCCTATAGACCCTTTCTGTGACTAACACCACTTCCTTTCTCTCTCAGATTCATAATCTCTGTCTCTTTAACACCTTTAGATATATATAACTACAACTATAACTACAACCTCTTGGTCGATAAAATGTTACTTATATGTATATGTTTTAAAGGCTGACTACTTGACATCCAATAACCAAGTAGTTTGTTCTTCCTGGAAGACTGTCTCTCCTGATCTCAGCATTCCTTAGTTGCCTTTAGTTCTTTGTCTATGACTGGAGCCCTATGGGATTTCCTCCTTTCCCATTATCATGTCTTCTATTGGTATCTCTTTGCTCAGCACTTGTTTAGGCAGCCATGTTGATGAGAATAGCTTCTCTGACAGCTCTAGGAAACACAATTTCACAGCAGACTTCCTGTTCCCCTGGCTTTTATAATCTTCCCACCTCCTCTTCCACAGTGTTCCATGAGCCTTAGGTGTGAGAGTTGCGTTGTAGATGTATCTGTTGTGGTTGGGTACCACATTGGTCATTTGCTTTCTGCATTTTTATTGGTTGTGTTTTTCTGTAATGGTCTCCATCTTCAACCTCCTTCTTTACAACTACTGCATCCCTCCCCCACAGTATCTGGATGATAAGCAGTTCTCTCTTGCTCTGTATTCATGGGGATGAGACAGGGGCTGGGTTCCAATGATGTCTGCTACTTGGCCTGGTCTCCTGTGAGTTGGAACTCAGCTTTTCCCTGGAGGCAGTCTCCACCACAGTTTTGCTTTACTCGAAATGCTTTTTCCCCAAGCGCTGCCTTGTCTCTACTACCTGTGGCCTCCTGTCAATCATCTTAGACAATTTTGCACCAAGGCTTCTCTGAGTGCCCGTGTTGCTGTGACCCCCATCCCCAAGATGTGAAAATTATTTAGTTTCCTCCTCTGCCGGAGCCCAACATATGCAAACTTTTCAGTAACATTTATCATACTGTACTATCATTTTGGTTAGGTCTCTGGTTGACAGGATTATAATTTCCTAGAAATTGGACTTTTACCTTAAATCATGGTTAAGTCCATAAATTTTCTTTTTAGCCCCACATAAGACTTTGAAAATCCTAGAAACCAGAGTCAATATGTAATTGAGGTATTTTCTTGCTCTAATTTATCTCCAAGAGCTAATAGAATATCTAAAATAAATTGCCAACCTGTGGGCAGAGATGTGAAAAGAGGGAAAATGTCACTTTCATTGTTTCTGGCTGCTCCATGAGGTGCTTTCCATCCAAGTGTTCCATACCTGGCACTCCCCAATTTATACATTTTAGGAAATGTGTGTAAATATAACAGATGAAGAGCTCTGTTCTGTCAGCAATCTTTGCCCTCTCCCTTTGGCACAATATTGGGACAATAAGAATTTTGACTAAGCCTTCATTGATATTTTCAGAAATGATGAACAGATATGTATTGAATACCAAGATAAGAAGCTTATCAAAATTATAATTCCTATCCAGGTGTTAGCAAGGAGTGCTGCCCTTTACTTGTGAAGTGTCTTTGAATCCCTAGCAAGTCTTTCTATCCAACACTCTGTAGTATGAAGTACCTACCATTTTCCATGTGGAACTCTATCCCCTCCTGGGTCACCTCATTATCTGTTTGCCCGTTTATGTGTTCCAGCTAGCATCTCCTCAGTAGCCCCTAGTCTCCAGCAATTCCCCAATGGTATTCTCTAGACTGGCAGGTATAACTCATGGTACCACTTCCTGCCACCGTCTGCACTCTATGTGCATTTCTTCCATGGGAGACCTCTAAAGTTTTTCTGCCTTTAAACTGGCTCTTACTTTGATGGACTGTGATTTCTGGTGGCTAACTGATCAGGGCATGAGGAATGGAGAAGTGTTAAAACTCAAGGCCTGGGGCTATTGCTTAGTGCTAGAGAGGGTAAGGCCCCTGCGTTTGAGCCCCAGCACTTAGAATAATTTTAAAATAATAATAGAAGTAAAGAGTTGGAAAAAGGCTGAGCTGTTAAGGATGTGCTGCTTGTTATCCCTGCAGAATACTGGATGGAGTTCAATTACCAGCACCCACATCAGGCAGGTCAAAACTATCTGTCATTCCAGCTCAGAGGCACTGGCACTCATTTCTGGCCTTTTCAGGCACCTTCTCACTATGTCTCTCTGTCTGTCTGTCTGTCTCTGTCTCCCTCTATCTGCCTGTCTCTCTCTCTCTCTCTCTCTCTCTCTCTCTCTCTCTCTCTCTCTCTCTCTCTCTCACACACACACACACACACACACACACACATTCATAGATTTAAGAAAAATCTTGATAACTTTCATAGTGGTGGTGTCACACACCTTTTATCCCAGCACTAGGGAGGCAGAGAGTGGATCTCTTGAATTCAAGGCCAGCTTGGTCTACACAGAGAAAACCTGTCTCAAAAAATAACAATAATAATAAATAAATAAAAGCTTCAGAGAAGTCATGGCCCACTAGAGGTAATAATTAAAAAACAAACAAAGGTAGGAAGGAAGGAAAAAACAATTGAAGCCTCAAAACACTATTTAGCATAGATAGAGTGATAGTTGTTTGTTCATTGCTGCGGATTATGCAGAACAGCAGAGAAAGAAGCAATTCTCACGTACAGAGCACGATTATGTGCCCAGTGCATGCTCCCAGACATTCCTAAGAAACCAGAGCAGTTGTTTCCCCTAAGAAAGACTTTAAGAACAGAGTAGCTTGCTAATTTACTTAAGGTCACACAGTAAGGCAATATCATAAGTGGGATTTGGATACATGTTTGTCTAGTTTTTACCATGTTCCACACGTGGCATCTCATAATCAAAAGACCTGCAAGCATCATGTATCATCTTTTCCCCCAAAGAGCAAAGATGAGACAGGGTTTCTCCCTGTATCCTCCCCCAAGTTAGCTTAGGCATAACATAAATGCAAGGTCAAATAATTACTATTATTATTGCTCCTTTTGATTCCTTATTGCGTGAGTATGAGTATATATGTGTGTGTGTACATGTACATGTATCTGTATGCATGAGTGTTTGTGTGTGCATATTATGTATATGTATCTCTCTGTATGTATATGCATGTATATATGTATATGTGCACATGCATGTTTCACTTTGGCTAAAACAATAACTATTCTGTATTCATCAAATTTCTAGATTACATTTTTCCACGAAATCTGGGAATCAAATTGTTTCCAAAAGAGATTTCAGTTTTCAATGTTCCCTAAATTCCTATTTCTCAAGTGTTAGTCAGTTGCAACCTACTCAGGTTATAACTGGAATATGTGTTAGCACTCTGTCTGTTCTTCCTGGGAGATCATAGGTTCTATGCCTATCTATTCATTTACTGACATTGGGTATATTTGGCACTGCTTTAGGGACACCCAGAGTTACTGATAAGGAAGTGCAATAATTGTTGGTCTGAACTGAATCAGTCAGTCTCTCAGGCTCCCATTCCTTGAAATCTCACTGATCAGCTTCTTGGAAACAATGGAGAGTAAGTAGCACACAGAGAAGAAATGTAGGGACTTTTAAAATGAATGAAAGAAGATGGGATCTTCAACCGCTATGTTTAAGGAGTGAGTGGAGGGTCTAACGGGCCAGCTTGTTAAGTCACTTGTGAATTCACCCAGGCAGTGCAGTGCAAGCATCTTGACTGCTCTCCCACTGGACTCCTTTCCTTCACACTTCTCATTAAGGCCCGGGAGGGGATGCTGTGTCCTGGCTGCTGTTCTGGCATTGACTCTGAGGTGAGACTCTTGGACCCTCCAAGAGTCTTTGCATTGAAGTACATTATTTCATTTTGTTTTGCTTGGTTGTTGTTTGTTTGTTTGATGGGTTCTGAGACAGGGTTTCTCCCTGTATCCTGGCTGTTCTCGAACTCATTCTGCAGACCAGAGTGGCCTAGAACTCAGATCTACCTGGCTCTGCTGGGATTAAAGGCTCATTCGTAACTAAATTCTCTGGCATACCTCAAACATTCTTTTACTATAGAAAACATTTAAAGAAAGTCTCCTGGGTTCTCAGACTAGCCCTACATAAATTCCTTTAATTCACAGGACCATGACTCTTTTAGAGTGTTAACTGTGCTTTCTAGAATATTCGATGTTCAAAGATTTTTCTTCAGTGTACATGGATTGATCAAAGCTCCTTGGTGCAGATAAGAACACAATTTCTTTGGAGCAATGGAAACTTCTAGAATAGGGGGAATGTGAGCTCTAGATGTGCACAGAACACTGTAGAAACCACAGGGCAGGGACACCCACCTCAGCTTCACACCACCATCACCCTACAGAAAAGGGAGCATGCCTAGTGTTAGAGACTGCTCTTATTTACTGTATTTGTTGAGATTTAGGAGTTTGGAGTCTCCCCTCTATTTCCAAAGTCTATTAAAAGAACAGCCAATAAAGATTGCAGAGACCAGCCACCTGGCCCAGCAGCATGCCATGCTGCACTCAACTGTACAAGGAGCCTGGAAGACCATGCACCACATCCCTGAATGCAGTCAGCCAAACCCCTCACTCCTGAGAGAGTAGCAGTTATCTCACAGTCAAGATGGCCCTGGGGAGGCTTTGCCTGTGTGTACGTGTGTGCTGTATGACTGGAGCCCTGCATATGTAATGGCAGAGCAAAGGCAGGGGAGCAGAAAGGGAGAGAAAAAAGCAGGAAAGAGAAATCCCAGGGGAGAAATGAAAGGAAAATTGGACCAAAAAGTACATTTCTGATCAGCCGCTGTCCTGCTTACACATGCTTCAGGAGGCAGTCTTAACCCTGACCACTTTCCTGTCACCAGTTTTAGATGCAGATCAAGTCAGCAATTACCACAAGGGCTCCGTTTCTTTCCTCTTTATGTTACATTCAGTGTTTTTTGAGTGAAGGAGAATAGAAGCATCCAGTTTTGTTCTTGTTAAATTCTGCCACATTTTTTTCCCCCGAAAGTTTGAAAAAGGGCCACATCTAAATGGACATGAACTCAAGATGGATTCCATGGCCCAAAGGCCAGGCCCCAGTGGGACAGTTTTGATATGTAAGTGCTGCCAATAGTTCCTTATGCCGCTGAGCAGTGAGTGAGGAACCGGCTGGTGAATACTGGTGTGGCTCTCAGTCTGCAGCCTCGGAGTTGCAGATGACGGCAGACTCCTCTATGGTACATCTCAAGTATGTGAGAACTTTGCCAGGCTGCTCCTTGGGGTGTGAGGGCAGCCCTGAATTCCATGGGAATGCAACCCTCTGCCAAATTCAGATACCGAGGTTTCCCTCAGGGACTACAGCCCATCTCAAGTGCAGGAAGTGGCTGTGAGAAGCTAAAGGAGGAGTCTCCAAAGACCTGGACTGAGCTTGTGCATTCTCTCT
>NW_022196906.1:7607118-7620338 GCF_008632895.1 Mastomys coucha
TCTCTCTCTCTCTCTCTCTCTCTCTCTCTTCCTCCCTCCCTCCTTCTCTCCCTCCCTCCCTTCCTCCCTCCCTCCATGAGTGAGTGTGGGTGTGAGTGTGGGTATGTGTAAGACACAAGACATAAAACTTGCTGAGCTGAATAATGCCTTCACACACACATGCGCACACACACACACACACACACACACACACACACACACACACACACAGCTCCCTAACATGCTTGTATGGAATCAATATACAATTTTCCAGGCAGAAAATAGTTAATCAAGTAAGAAAGATACTAGTGTGTCTGTGGGGACTAGTATTTCTGTTCATGTTTTATGAAGTGTACATAGTGCATACCCATGTTTTTTACTCTGACCATCATCTCCAAGGCTCAGCCGAGGGAATATTTCAAAGACTCGTAGAGCACTTTCCATTTGGCATCACAGTATGGTTGGCAAGAAAAAGTATCAACACAGAAATTCTAAAAGTAGACAGGGTCCCACAAGCCAAGCTGACCATTCTCATCATCTCAGGAGAAATAATATGTAACAGCCATGGGAGGTGCCCCATCTCTGAACACCAGTTAATGAAATGGAAACATTTTTCACCTTGACCATTGAGGCAGATATATTGATCATTCAGCTCAGTCACAAACCTCATCACTTTTACAGTAATAGAAAAAGAAAAAAAAAAGAACCAGGGGAAAGCCCTACTCCGCAGTCAGGTTTCCCCGTAAACGTCACTTCTCTCAGGAAGCCAGTCAGACAAATCCACCCCAACCAACTTCCTCTGGCTCGGCTCTTCTCACTCATTACATTATCCCTTCCAGAATGATCTTCACCCCCCAGGCCCCAGCATATTCTCCAGCACTTTGTAGGCACTTAAATATGTGTTCAATAATTGATGGAGCACTGAGGATTTGTGTCCAGTCTTAGAGGGAACTAAAATGAACCAGACAGAGCTCCTCTTGCCTTGTCCTTGCAGGAGACATGTGGGTAATGATAAGGCAGTCTACAGTTTGCCGAGTTGTGCAATGCCTGTAAGTACAGCATCCTTAAAGGACAGCAAAGAGAAGGTAGTTGAGACAAAATGGAGACCATGCCAGCTGCATGTCCGGTTCCTGCAGATAAGAAATAGAATCCTAGTCCCTAAAGCCTGATGCTTGTACTAATGTCAGTGCCAATACCAACTAACAACTGACATAGTTCAATACCACTAGATGAAGGTTTCACCTCAGGGAGGGTGTATCAGAGCAAATACAGGAAAGAGCATGGGTGTCCTCTTGGAAAATTATCTATATAAATAAATCTATAAATCTAAATTTCAAGCTGGGCAGTGGTGGCACATGCCTTTAATCCCATGACTTGGGAGGCAGAGACAGGCAGATTTCTGAGTTCAAGGACACCCTGGTCTACAGAGTGAGTTCCAGGAAACCCTGTCTTGCAAAACCAAACCAAAAAAAAAAAAAAAAATCTAAATTTCAGAATTGAATGCAAGTCCACAGTTAGCTTGGAGGTAGAGTTTCTCTTGTTGCTGATGTCCTTGCCTATTAGTGCAAGGAATTAACCGAGGAATAATCAAAAGCAAACGTGCTACCCCTACTCCTTGGCACTGTGCTCCTGGTAGCATTACTTATTGAACACCCTTAGTGTGCCTGGCTGTCAGACAATGAGAAGAAAGTGAAGGCTCTTCCCTGGAGGCTCCTGATTCAACTAGAGACCATTTAGAAAGATAACAGGAAAACTCACACAGAGGACTCCAGCTTGGTATACCAGTGTTTGAAGCCATCGGAGATATTGACCACAGTGGACCATCAGTAGCCCTGTAGACTATCTGTCTCTCCATGCTGGATGTAGACAAACATGTAAGGCCTAGCCAGTTCCAATGACACATGCACATAACCCCAGCATTCAGGAGGCTGAGGCAGGAGGACTTCGAGGGTGGCCTGGATTCCAGCTACAGCTAGACTCAAGGGAGAGGGGATGAAGGGGAGCTGAAAAGACGGCTCAGGGGTTAAGAGCACTCACTACACTTAAAGAGGATCTCACACTGGGCTTTAGTTCTAGATCTCACACCTCCTTCTGGGTTCTATAGGTACCTGTACATACATGATGAATGCGTGTATCCATTAAAAATAAAGACTCATAGAAGAGGGGGGTCTGTGAATCCCAAATAGAGTCTGTTGAAAGGTTAATGACCTTAAGTGACCTTGAACCCCACATTGTGACCATTACAGGAAAACCACATAATAACCTCCCAATGAACAGAGTCTATTGAAGAGCTAAATCATTTTTCTCAACTTTTGTCCTTTGGGAGAAATTGCATTTTTGAAATGTCAATTACAACTGTGATGGGACCAAAAAAAAATGTTTAATGTCAATAAGAGATTTTTTATGAAAAGGAAGGCGTGTGGACTTAGTTTCTATAAACTCTGGACTTGGTAGCACATTGGGAAGTGTAGGTCATATGACACTACATTTTGAAACTCTGAGTCTATCCCAGGCCACGTGGCTTCAGTACCATTGACTGGGTGGCCCCCGTCAAGCTGCTTACCACTCCGCCTTGATTTGTCTTAATGTGCTGTAAAATAAGTGATCCAACACACTTTTCTGCTTTGTGAAAGGAGAGCTAAGGTGTCATTTTGTAGGTGAGCATAATAAAAATCGAAATGGTTACTGCCTACTCACACTGCCACTTCAGGGGGGTGGGGGTACTCCTTAGCATTTTCAAAACTTGAGAATTTAGCCACAGGGTAAATGACGGCCTTTAAAACCAAGGGAACTGAGCCACTGAGACACAAGTTAAGTTGTTTACAGGAACCTTGTGCTGCTCATTCCTTATAGCACAGGAAAACATCCTCAGCCAGGAAACAGGTCTGCAGACCAGGCTGAGATTACAGGGTCTGTGTGACTCTTCCACCCATGCTGCTGCAGGCATAGTAGCAGAACTACCAGCTAAGTAACCAAAACAGTAGGCTTTTTTTTAAACAAGGCTGAATGGATGTGTTTTGCCCAAAACATAGACGTATGAGGTTTATAGTACAAAGAACGCAACACATTTAATTTAACTTATTGTGATAGTATTAATGTTGTAGTCAGATTTCATTGTGGAAACGAAATACACATTCTGTTCCTCAAGATTGTATTTCGTTTCCATAATAGTTTTTTTTTAAGTCCTCACAGATTGGAGATAAAATATGGAAATTTATGGTTATCAATATTTTAAGCCAAATCCTAAGAGAAGTTTGGACCGAGGTCTAAAAGTACTTAACTGAAATGGAGCCACGGAGAGACAAGTTTAATCTTGGAGACGCATGTGAGAGGGGGAGAAGTTGAGCCAATGGTGCTAAGGGTTTTCAGATTTGCCTCCTTGTTTCCAGGGCCACCATTTTAAACACAGTCACTTTGGCCTGAGATGGGACTCCAGGTCCCTTTTAGGCCTCATTTTATAGTAATGATATACTTTTATGGTGAGACAGGTCTTGCAGAAAATCCCCTCCTTTTGGTCTCTTTTTCTTCCTTGCAGTGTACAGCCCTGGCCCTTGGAATGCAAGTGGCTTATTTAGAGATGTACATGTTCAAATTTAGGCTCAGAGTTTTTGAGGTAGCCTGGGTCTTGGAGATCTTTTCCAATAAAACATACATCTTTTCTCTTTTAACATACATCAGAGACATCCTTTCACTTGCAGCTTCAGTAGGGCTGTGATCTTACTCCAGGTCAGTGCTGGCCCCACTCATGTCTGTACAGAGCCTCTAGAAGCTGGGCATCAGCAGCTGCACAGGCTGACAAGGCTATGTGAGAAGCAAGCTTTAACTGCATAGAACTGTGACCCTTACTTTGTAGCTAGAATTGTCCTTGGCACGTAGACTAAACAAGAGTGGTGCACACTGGAAATTACAAAACCCAGCAAAGAACTGAGAAAGTCTGTAACTACTTGACATCCTCACTCCCCAACCCCACCTTCAATTAGTTCAAGGTGGAAGAAATCAATACAACTCAATGTCCCACAAAATCTTATCATCTAAGTTGACTTTCTAAAATTTTTCATTTGTATATACCTTTTGAGGATGTGGTCTATCTGGCCCACCAAGCAAGAAAAAATGAAAAGAGGACTCCTCACCTATATTCTGCTAATAAAATTAGAAGAGACCATCTTGAGGGATGATTTTTCTCCAGCTGTGGCTGTCCATGAAAGCAGTCAATCTTCAAGTGTCCAGTGGCAGGATATCATGACAGACTCTTCTAATACAACTCTGGATGTCAGGCAAACTCAGAGAAGTAGTAGAGAAACTAACAAGAGATGACAGACGGGGATGAAGGAGATGAGATTTAGTGCCTGGGAAGTAAAAAGGGTCGAATAAAATCCTGTGTTCATAAATACCCATAGGTCTTTTCAACACATGAGAACAAAAGATGTAAACGTACAACATCAAAATCAAAATTCCATGTGCTTCCCATTCTCTTCTCACTTGGGAACCCCAGTGCTGTGTGTAATTGCTCCTAGCAGCAGCCTGGCTGTCCTGGAGGATTTGAGCTTGAAAGGCTCCCCGTTAGAGCTAGAAGCACTTGACCAGACACCACTGCAAGCTGCCTCTAACTGGTCAAGCACCAAGATCTACAGCTCCCAGGTCTAGAGAGGTCAACACTCCTGCATTCACATAGCCCCATACCACTTCCCATGTCTTTCATTACCTAGGTCTCACCCAGTGAAGAGTCGGCCTGAAAACACACCCAAGTGTCGGTGTCTATGCTAGCAAACCTAGCCCCTCTGATCTTCCTGCTGAGTCACCCTGTGTAGACTTGATACTGTAACTTTGCGTAAAGAACCGTATTGCCCCCCACCCCAGAAGACCTCCTAATGACTTAGTTGCATCTGACTCTACTATTCTGAATATATGACTGAATAATTTAATATAAACTAGCAGTGTAGCTCAAGCTTCTACCCACCCTCTCCATCCAGGAGGCCTCTGAATCCTCAGGTAAACGCCTAAAAGGAAGCTTGTCCTGACAGGGAAATTCAAGTCTTAGCAACACAAGCAATGCAGAAGTAACTAACAACAGATTAATCAGTAAAGACAAAGGTAAACAATAAAGTCAGAGACCATCATCAAGCCCCCTGAAGTTAAAAAGGTAAAGTGCATCTTGCCCTTTGCACTGATCTTACATTGTTTATTCCCCACAGTTGCAAAATAAACCTACAATCTGAATTAATCAGCTATTAATCAGGTCTAAGCAATGTGACTTTTTTTCTAGGCAGGGTCTGAACGCGTACCCCAGGTTCACTCAGACCTTTGTCCACTCAGCCTCCTAAGTGATATGACTTTATATGGTGAATGATACATTTACATCTCCTAAAATGGATATATGGTTTCTCTGAAATTTTCTGTGCTTATTTAACCAAAGAATAGAGGTACCTCAAACAAATATCTTCCTTAAGGAGACATTTTAATCTAGTTTAATAAACCCTTTTATTAAAAGAAACTTGCAAATAAAAAATAACAGCACATACCAAAATTAGCCAGATCCAAAGTCTATACAGCATAATGAACACAATTAGAACTGGCATTCAAAACATAAACTGTGAAGCTTCTTATTACAAATTTCAGTACCAAATATATTTTATGTATTTATCCACCATTCAAACAAACAAACAAATCTATGATAGAATGACTAAAAATATTTAGCTTTATATCAACTTTCATGAGTGGACTCATGTCTATTGCCTGCATGCCAAAACAGATCATAAAATAAGCTTTGATAAAAAGAGGTCACATAAAATAGTAGAGGAGAGAAGAAGGAGGGAAAGAGATAGATGAATTGGTCAGCATCTCTTCAGATTGGCATCAGCATTTTGTATTCTTCTCCAGAAAGTGTCTGTGTGTGTCAGGGTTTAACATCATCACTGTGAGGCAGGGGCCATGGCAGAGACTGTCACAGACTGCCTTGTCTCTGCCTTTGAAAAGTTGGTGCTTCTAGAACATCAAAGAAAACTAGCCCAGGTGAATTACAGTTAAGGAGAAAGTCATCAAGGAAAAGAACCACCTTCCTGCCAATGGCTGAGTGAGAGTTCTTGTAAGAACAGCTCATGTGATTGAGAACAAAACATTCCCCTCGTGAAATGATGTATGCATTTTCATTATGAATCAGGATGCTCTTACAATTAACAAATGGCACTTCTGTTGACATTTAACTATATCTAGGAGAAAACTCGGTGAGCCAGAATGTCAGTAGGTAAAAAGATTTTTTGTTTTATTTTTGTTTTCATAGCCTAACTTTGCTAGTATTTCCTTCACAAAACTACCCCTTTCTTAGGAGGAAATTTTTTATTCATTTGGCCCTGTCTCTGAGCATGTTTGATTCTGTCAGCCCCCTCAAGCCGGCAAAGTAGGAAAAAATGTTAAAAATCTGTACAGAGGTCACAAGGACCTTTAAGGCAGCGGCCTGAAACCACAAGCTTGCACAATAAGGTATTTGAAGTTGTTCTTGGGGAATATATAAGAAACAGGGGGTTGAAATAAAATCTAAGACAAGGCACAATTGTCAACATGTGCTTTCTCATCAGACGTCGTTTTTAAAGTGATTGCTGCTCACAGAACTCCACAGACCCCAATAAACACACATTTCTTCTCTTTCCTTGGGCTCTTTTTAAAGCAATTTTCATACTCTATATCTTGTTTACTATCAATAAATTTAAAGGGTGCTTTAAAAACAAAACAAGAAGGGCTAGTTAGAAAGCTCAGTTCAAATGCAGAATCCACATGAAAGCTGGACACAACAGCATGCATCTGTAATCCCAGTCTGCTTATGTCTAGTGGAAAGGAAGAGACAGGAAACCCTAGAAGCTCCCACCTTAGCCAGACCAGCCTAGGAACTTTGTCTGTCTCTCTGTCTCTGTGTCTCTGCCTCTCTCTCTCTCCCTCCTCCCCACACACGCTCTAGCCCATCTCTTCCACCTCACCTTCCACTGTGCTCCCAGCTAGCTCCCTAACCTCTACTCTACCTCCCAGCCTTGCATGCCTTCCCAGAATGCACCAACTATATATCCAACTCAGCGTCTGTATGTTTCTGACTCTTTCTAAACCACTTTATCACGTTTATCTGGGTTAATTCTTCTCCGTAGTTCTTACTTACCATCTTTGAGCATGTTGCTTACTAATGGTTTTGCTATGTCAATCTGCCTTTGCTAGAATTCCTTCTTAAAGTAATTCCAGCTGACTCCTTCTTAAGGTTATATACTAATACATACTTAGCACCTCAGATGATGTTTGGCAGACAGCTATTGATTAACCAATATCCACTGAATAAATGCAAAACTTTTCACCCTCCTCTCTATCTAACAGAATCCATTCCTAGAGTCTGGTCCCAATAATTTGTGGAATCTTGACCCAATTAAGGTCAACATTTATCTGAGGAAATGTCATTATGCCTTTCACCAATAAGAGCAGGCGCTGCGTCTAAAAATGAGCATCTCTTGTTAAACAAGGTACATCTTGTCCAGGTCATTTAAAAGCCACGTCCTTCTGCCTCACTTCCCACACACACCTGGATCACAGCATGCCAAGGCTACTCTTGGGGACTCTAACGATGAGCAGAGACTTGTGTGAACATTCAGACGCTGACCTGCTCCTGCTGCAGGGGCTACTGTTCCTCCCTTGGGCTCAGCCTTGTGTTCTCATAACAGCTCTGTGTGCCAGTCTCAGGGAGCTTTCAATACACAGTGGACCAAAACAGGAGGTACTCACTGGTACCACTAGGACTGATGATGAACAGCACGGTCTCGGCTGTGCTAGAGAGAGCCAGGCGTGGGCATGGCTGATGAGGAGGCCTACCCTTCTTTGTGGGCCAACTTTCTAAAACAGGGCTGCTGTGCTTGCTTCTCCTCAAGCTCTTCTGAGTGGGATGGTGGCAAGTTTATTCCTGGTTGCTGACTCTTATCTTCAATCTTTTTATTGTTACTTTTTATATTTTGGAAAAGACAAGGGAGGAAATAGAGGGTGGAATCAAGAGTCCTGTTTAGTCCAGGGCCAACCTAACCAACCTTCCCTTGTATCTGGGTCAAAAACACAAACACAAGTAGCCAACTCTGAGTCTCCAACTGTATCAACTTTGCAGACAGACAGACTTTGGTTCAAATCCTGGCTTTGTCAATCCCTAGCTGAGTGGTTGTCATCAAAGCGCCTACATTCCAGAATTCATCACTGTAAAATGAGAATCACATGTGGTAATTATACGGCTTAAGCGGTGCCTTTTATGTTAAGCAGTTACCACAGCTCCTGGCACAGAGCAGTTCATAATGAATGGCAACTTCCCTGAATCACACAAGACCCGGATCCCCTTTACAGATACTGGTGCAATGCATCATGGTTCTTTTTGATGGTTGTCTCTCTGTTATCCTGTGAAGAACTTTAGACCTAACAGTAGAGCTTCCTTACCTGATTTTCTTTCCTAAGGGTGGGCGGGAACCTGTGGGGATATGAGAGGGAAGGAGAAACACAGGCTACTATATATAAGGCGTGATACACAAGTGGGCTATGAAAGTTTTAACATGCCTTTCCCTGCCTTGCCCTAAGATTTAATTCCAGTTGCTATCCTGGGTGAGTTATCTTAGGTTTGGCATAAACACTTGGTAAAAGCAGGACAATTTTCTTAGTAACTTTGTTGTGGCTTAATTTTTAAATATCATAAGGGGCTAAAGAGGTAGCTTCATCCCTAAGTTTTTGCTGCACAAATAGGAGGACCTGTGTTCAGTCTCCAAGAACTCACTTTCAAAATCTCACATGCTTTTAAAAATGTTATCAGGCCCTGAAAAGCTCTCAGGCATGTAGTTTGGCATTTCCCAAATCTTCCATCTTAAAGGTAGACGCTTTAGGTCTACCTTTAAGACACAAACATCAGTTTCCTGTCCACTGAGACACAAAACAGTCCTCCTAGTTTCTTAAGGATATAGTCCTGTTGAAATGGTGGTTTCATGATCTAAGGCATGAATTTTCACCATTTCTAGACTCTGGACTTTGGTCTACACTTAGAACTCAGCTGAAACGATAAACTATGGACACTGGATGAAGAGGGGGGATCAGCATGTCTGAGACTACAGTAATACTTAAAATCAAGGGAGACACTGCTATGTGCTGGCCACTGTCCCATGAACTTTACACTCTTCATTCATTTAATCCTCACAAAGATTATTATTTTGCAGAAGGTACTATTATCACCACATGTCACAACACTGAGGAACAGGGAGGGTAATTCTTGCATGGAAGCCATGCACTGAGCAGGTAGATGTCTCATAGTCCTCCTACAATACCTTGTACAAATGTAATAGTTAATTTGACTATACACAAAAGAGGACATTGACTTTGGGGAGGCCAGAGATTTTCCCACAGTGGGAACTACAAGGGCGGACAAAAAACCTGGGCCCTTTAAATATTCACTCTGTGACTATTTTTATTTCACTGTTCATACAAGTCAGCAGAGTAAGTCAGACCCACATCTCATCAAATGTCTCTTCTCCCAGAATCTGAGAGATTATTAGAAGCACTCTTTCTACACAGTGTTTTCTGGAGTAGACATAACCAGGGTACAAATTATTTTCTAGGTTGGACTTGATCAGTGGCTGCCTAGTTTATGCTGTTATCCATCTGTCCAAGAACATAGATACACATTACAGAATTATACTGAGCTAATCACACAGAAAGACAGACAGACAGACAGACAGACAGATTCAAAGTATTGAGAGCCTTTGGTAAACTATAAGAAAAATGGGGAAGGGAATGAAGGCAGCCTTTAGATGTCATCTTTTTGTACCCTTTAGAGGCATCTATCTATTGGAGTTAGGAGTCGTTCTAATAACATGAACTGAAAACAAATACAGTGGAAAGAAGCTAAGATTTTTCCAAGTGTTTTTTGTTTTGTTTTGTTTGTTAATTTGTTTGTTCGTTTGCTTGCTTGCTTGCTTTGAGACACTGTTTCTCTGTGTATCCCTAGCTGTCCTGAAACTCACTCTATAGACCAGGTTGGCCTCGAACTCAGAGATCTGTCTACCTCTGCCTCCCAGGTGCTGGAATTAAAGGAGTGCACCACCTCTGTTAAGCTTATTTTTTTCTTGATTGAATAATTACTTAAGAGATTATGAAGTTCCTAAAAGGCCATAGGCTTTGAAAAGACACTAGGCCTAAATTCCAGCATTTTGAGTAGGTAAAGTGGATAAATCTTTATGTGTAAACAAGAACAATAGACTTATTACAGGTCATAATCACGGGGATCACTGTGAAGATCCGGTGGTGTGTTGTCCATAAAGCTGCCAGCCTCTTGATTAAGGCAGACCTAACTCGAGGTCCATGTGGTTACTATTATAGTAAGTGTTCATTCACTTGCTGAAAAAAATAAATATTGTGTTCTTCACTAAGGGACACAGGCATCCAGGCTTCAAGCTGCTGTCCCTGTAGGTACATGGATTAAAAGGCAGGGACAGCCCTGACTTCCCAGAGCCTGCCCTTGGCAGAGAAAAAAGACAGAAAAAAATAATAAGACATGAAGGGTGATCTGTGAGAGGAGAATCCTCAGGAAGGATGGGGTGCATTACTACAAGGACCAAGAGAAGGGTCCCTAAGATTGGAAGCCCTCAGAACTGCCAGTAACAGACAGATAGGAGTAGAGATGTGCAGATGGCCAGCCTAAGCCAGGAAACAGTATGGGTCAGGACTGGAAGGAGAGTAGGAATGTGCTAGTGGGGAGAGATCAGTGAGACAGCGTGATGGTAGACAGAAGTGTGAGCCTCTGTAGGAAACTTTGTATGAACTAAATTTGAGGGTTTTTTCCCTAAGTTACCAGGAAGTTACCAGAAAGGCATTCTGCAGGGATGAGGTTCCACAATTGTGTTTGGTTTCCATGCAATACGGATAAGGAAGATCCTATCCTTAGCACTGAGGCCATTAACCATCTTAAGTAAAAAGGAGACAGACGAAGGGTTGTGGGGAATGGTCACCAAGGCAAATACACAGGTGAAGAAAACCACAGAGAGCAGTGCTCTTAGGTTCAAAGACACGGGTGAGAGCTTTGCAAAGGAAACGAGCCCATCCAGCTGACCCAGCCTGGAAGGTCAGCTTAGCTATGGCCATGGTTTGGATGAAGAAAACACCACCCCTGGATACTGTAAACAGAACTAGCCAGCACACTCACAAAGGACTCCCAATTTAAGGATAACTAGGGCTGTGTCTCCCTTCCTCCTGTCACTGCTTATTGAAGAACTCCTTTGAGAGAAATCTCTGCCACCCTTTCATAGCCCCTAAAATCCATGTTCTGCAAATTTCAGATTATTTCCATGTGCTATTCCCTTCCGCATTCTTACAAGGTCATTTTCCATTGGCTGTGTTTTGAGAGCATGCAGAGCATACACGCATATGCTCCCTCCAACTGTGAACTTTTTACCTGAGCTTCCCTGCCGTATCTGTATGCTTATTGAAAAGTTAAAACAGAGCAGGAAATACTACCTCATCTCAATGGCATTAGCAGTTAAAATCGCCTAGTGTCTGGGCAACGTGCCATTGAGCTACTTATAAAGGCTACATCACAGTGCGGTCCATCTCTGCTCCCTTTAAGTGGTACAAGCCTGACCTGCTCCAACCCCTCCCTAAGCTTGTGTTCATTTTACCATATTTTATTAAATTTATGAAAGAGAAGATTACCAATGCAGAAGAAACTTTCTAAGATTATTTAGTCATCTTCTTTTTGAATAACGTTTTCCTTTAATGGTGAAAGTGGAACTTTTGGTTTCCTATTTTGATGGTCCTTGCTGAGGGGGAACACCTGGTTCACCTTATTAGGAACATGGCAGGTTTTCAGGAATTGAGAACCATGCTGACTGAAGACATGCCTGTTGTGGGGGCACATCCTGGCTCTGCTGTTTCCAGTTAGCACTGCTATTTACCACTAGGAGAGACCAGTTAGTCAATCAGAAAGTGCCCTATCCGCCCTCAGGATGCTCCTCTACTACTCGGGTGTCTGAGTGACAGAAGAGCAGACAGGCTGAGAGCAAAGATGCTTCTCGTTAGCACTTCTAGAAAAATGTAGATGATCTGGACCTCCTCTTTTTTGTATTACACTTAATAATTAGGAATAATTTGAGATGCTTTAATACAGAAAAAAAAAAGATGCTTTTTTAAAGGAAAAGGGCCAAAAGAAGAACAGGGAAAAAAAGAAGGTATGTTCTACATAAAGTGGAAATTTCTTGTCTGAAAGATTTCCCTTGAAATTCTGAATTTCCACCTGGGAAGCAAGTGGCTTCTCTTGTAGGACTTGTACCCAATTCGTGCCATAACTTCCCGACATTCTGACATCAAATCTAGCCAATGGCAGACATCTGCACCCCAGACCAACACCTCTTCTAGGTTTTCTATTTGAATGCTAGCTCTAGCATGGAATTGTGTATGTATATATGCTTGTATTTTCCTCTCTGGAGACATTTTCAGAAAAGGGAGCCTTGCCTGCCCAATTCTCAGAGAAAAGAGAGACTTCTACCCTTCCCTCAGCTATTGAAGTCTCATTTTATTCAGAAACCCAGAGTGGAAGAACAGCTAAAGCAACTGCTACTTTCCTCAGTTCTAAATGGGAGCCTTTATCACTGTGTTTTACACACTCGGGGCAGGGCGGGCTGTTCCAGGTGAACTTGCATACGAGTGTTTTCTTGGAAACTGGACATGAGTTCTTAAAGAAAACTTTCAGATCAAGTGCTTCATGTTCAAGAATCATGAGAGACCCCCAGGGCCCAGCTGCCCCTTCATCTTGCCTCTCTTGTCCACATAGCTGTGAGGATGTCAGTGGCAGAAGGACTGGGGAATCAGAGGAGGCTTTAGAGTCCAACTTCATTTGACCGCAGAGTCAGCAGATGTGTCGTGATCTCTGTTTCCCTCTTCATGACACTGAAACATTAGTTTTGTCTGGTAAAAGAAAACTCTAGGGGCCTAGAGGGACAGCTTGAAGGGCAAGAGTGCTTGCTATGCCACATAAGGATCCAAGTTCAGATCCCCAGTGCCCAACAGAAAGCCCTCTGTGTCCTTATGTGCCTGCAACCCCGGTGTTAGAGGTAAGTGAGACAGGGCAATCTGGGGGGTTGGCCACCAGCTCAGCTAGAAAACAGTGAGCCCAGGCTCAAGGAAGAAGCTTTCTCAGCCAGGCGGTGGTGGCACATGCCTTTAATCCCAGCACTTGGGAGGCAGAGGCAGGTGGATTTCTG
>NW_022196906.1:7620657-7626193 GCF_008632895.1 Mastomys coucha
AGAAGGAGAAGGAGAAGGAGAAGGAGAAGGAGAAGGAGAAGGAGAAGAGAAGGAGAAGGAGAAGGAGAGAAGGAGAAGGAGAAGGAGAAAAGGAGAAGGAGAAGGAGAAAAGGAGAAGGAGAAGGAGAAGGAGGAAGAAGAAGAAGAAGAAGAAGAAGAAGAAGAAGAAGAAGAAGAAGAAGAAGAAGAAGAAGAAGAAGAAGAAGAAGAAGAAGAAGAAGAAGAAGCTTTCTCAAGGGAGTAAGGAGGGGACAATGGAGGGGGACATCTCATGTCTTCCCCTAGCCTTTCACACATGTGTGCACATACACATAGACACACATACACAAAGTGAATTTCAGTTTTAAAAAAGCAATTTCAGTTTCTCAATAAACAACTGCATTGTTTGCTGCACTACAGCTTTGTCAATGTTTTGAAAGAAATAGTTTCTCTTGATCCCAATCACAAGACAGCCACCCAATAAATGAAAACTCAACCTCAACTTCAGGTGGTTTTAATAACAAAGAGCTTTAATGTTCTCCCAGGAGTACCAACTCCAAATGTGGTATCATAGCTTCAGAAAGGGCCTCCGCTCTCAGGAATCACAGCCCATTGATGCTGAGAGGGAACCTCAGTTCCGGGCCGTTCTCATTCCTAGCTTCTCTTCAGAGGAAACCTCAGTTCCGGGCCATTCTCACTCCTAGCTTCTCTTCATTGGGTTTTCTTGTTTAGTTGGTTTTTGGGGTGTTTGTTTGTTTGTTTGTTTCCTTTAGATTGGGGGACCCTGTACCTGCATTGTTACTAGTTAAAAAGTCATAAAATGATTGTGCAGAACACTCTGTCCTAGACAATAATGTAAACCATGCCAATTTCTTTCAAAACTCGGGACATACACTCTAAAAGGCCCAGATCTGGTAGAGATGTAGGAATCAAAATTTGTAAACGGAAGCAGCTACACTAAGTAACGGAAAATAGGTTTCAGGTCATCTGAATTCCATGTACAGCAGCGGCATTGCTGGCTCATCGGCCTATAAAGTTTATTCGCTTTTTCCAAAAAATTTAATGACTTGTTTTGTCTACGTAGAACCATGCCAGGAAATTTAGTCATGCATTGACTTGGTTATTGCATGTATAAAAGTGCCATTGTTGTAGTGGGATCACTTACAAAACGATGATAAACTTCAGCACACAGAGTTCTTACCTGGTTTCAACACACCAGCTCATGGCTTCCACCTGCTCAATACCCCAGGAAGCTCTTCGTTCCTATGATCCTCCATTCTGTGTCATGCTGTGTGGGAAATGCTTCCCCACCCTCCCAGCTTAGCTACTCCCACCACAGTCCTTTGCCATCCTCTTCAGAAGCAGACTTTCAGCAGCCGCTTGTGTTAGCATGTAACCCTTACTTATTGTATTATCCTGTCTCTCCATAGACCTGCCTCTGTGATATGCAGGTTCAGGGACCACTTTCTCTTGATGGGGATTTTTTTTGGAGAGCAGTAGGACCTTTCATGGCCAAGTTGTAAGTTACCCAAGGACCTAAGATGTCAGACACTTTGTCATCAATGGCCAACCTGGGACAGTGGCTCCGAGTCTGCTGTCTTACACTACTGGAAAGTAAAGATGAAGAAAAAGCTGTGTTAAGAATTGCTACAAGCCAGGCTATGGTGGCACACGCCTTTAATCCTAGCACTTGGGAGGCAGAGGCAGGCAAATTTCTAAGTTAGAGGACAGCTTGGTCTACAAAGTGAGTTCCAGGACAGCCAGGGCTACACAGAAAAACCCTGTCTCCAAGAAAAAAAAAAAAAAAGAATTGCTACAGAAAAGGTGGAAATCTGAGCAAAGTGAGAAAGTGAGAGAGGCTCCTATTTGGAAAGAGAAGCTTTTGAATTTCCTTTGCTGGGATTTTCAGGGCAATGGCATGTTTGCTGTGACTATGGGAAGTTGTTCAAAAATACTGGCTAAGAGCAGTCATAAAGCTGGTGTGCTTTGTTAAAGATTCTTCAGGAGCACTGACAGTCATACTGCTAGCGTTTTGAGGAGAAAGGGTATTTAGTTCTGTTTGCTGCACCTAGATGAGGGCTCAGCCCTCCAAGGTCATTGGCTTTAGGTAGAAACACAGATGTTTAGATGAATGAGTGAGTGAGTGAGTGTACAACAAACTGAATAGACCAGTGATAGAAAGATGAATGTATGGTAACAAGGTCATTTTGACTTATGTTGCATCCAGAAGGAATCTAAGGTCCTGAATCAGGCAGGAAGTCACTCCTAGAGTGTTAGCTTCAAAAAAATCCTTGAATTCATTTGTAGAGTGAGGGCTTATAGGTACAGTGCATGCATGGCATGTGTGGGCCAACATCACATAAACAAGGCTTGTTAACCTACAACCCCAGCACTTAGGAGGTGGAGGCAGGGGGATTAGAAGCTTAAGGTAATCCTCAGTGACATAGAAAGTTTAAGGCCAGCCTTAAACTACATGAGACCCTATCTCAAAAGCAAACTCACAGATTTGAGAAATGAAAAAACAGAAATAATTCAGGACAGCAGAGAGATGCTGAGACCAGAGTAATCATGGGCATGAACCTGAATTGGGCATGCAAATTATAAAGCAAATAAGGATCACAGTCTAACATCATCCCACCACCTGGGTTACCTCTGCTAGTTCGATACCAATGGGATTCATTTCTCTCACATGTAAACTGAAGGGTGACTCTACTCAGTTCTGTAGTGTCCCTCCCAGTTCCAACAGACTACAGGTGTCTAGTAGAACGAGCCCATTTCTCTGGTGTATCTGGTACACAGTGGAATTTTGGAGATGTGGGCACATACACCAAATGGCATAGTTCATCTCAAGCTCACGTGCTAGGAGCCGGGCAGGGCTCTCGAAGAGTGTGCAGGAGAAGCAACTCGTCCATGGTGTCCATTCTTACGTTGGAGTGGGAAGCTTTGTGCCTCCCACATGTAGGACTTGGCATCCTGTGAATGGATGGCAGCCTACACATACGCAAATGGGAACTGGAAAATAATTAAATCTGAGGTGAGAATAAAGTAGACTTGTGACTGAACAAAGGCAATGTGTTTCTCCAGAAGCCAAGATGTCAAAGATACATTTTACTGGTTCTGTATACACTCGGCCTTAAGCATTCAGCTGCTTCAAATGTTCTAGGTCCACACTTCTGAGGAAATCTATTGTGTGTTTTGATTGTGAATGAGGCAGGAGATGTCAGGCAGTTCAAAATTCCAGTCTTAGAAATGTCCTTGGACCCTGCTGTATATATAAAAGCAAATAGTGAAAATGCACATTATTTTTCAAGCTAACATTTAAGACAAGATGTATTCCTTTCTGGGGCTTTGGCTTCCACATCAGAGCTTCTATTGTATTCTTAGGAAACTGCCATACAAATGAGAGGCTCAAAGGATTCTGAGATAGTTCTATGTGCAGTGCCTTCCCCATGGTTCCATTTTGACAAGCCAGCACCGGTCCTCACTTCTCCAAGCTCCTACCGCCTGGTCTTACTTGTGAATGAAAGGAGGGAGCTTGGTCACAACAATGTGGAAAACACAGCAATCGTTTGTCCCCACCCTCTTATGTGACCAGGATGGAAACTTTACGTCTAGAGAAGGAAAGTGATTCATAGAAAGTCACACAGCAAGCGTCACATTCTCTCCATTTCTAAGCCCTCTCTCTTCTCAAAGCCACACTGATCTCTGACAATACAAAACACGGGTACCAGAGTGTTAAACAAAGACGCTCTAATGCGGTTCCTTTTTCCCTTTTTCAAATGAGCCGGCTTCACCTTTTCACTCTGAGGCTTTTGTCTTGTCAGCATCTTTCAGGGAGATGACTTACGCACGGAGATGCAACTTGGCATTGTCTTTAGCAGAAGCAATCCTTTCAGTGTAAGCCTGCATTTCCTTTGGAGGTTGACTCCAATTCACAGAATGCGGCCTGAGAATTGATGTTTACTAAGTTGGCTGTTTAAATCATGTTCAGCGCTTGGTTACACTGGCTGTTCCTTTGTCTCTGTCTCTGCTGCACTCGCCTTCCTCTTTGTGCTTGACACAAAAGGATGGGGTCCCTGGCTCGGCTGGGTATGGATCAGTGTATTCATGTGTAAGCTTTGCAAAGCTATGGAGCAAAGGTGCCATGACACATTAGAAGTCATTCAATCACATCCCGCATCCATCTCCTCACATTCATGAGAAGGCAAAGCTCCGTGAGGCATCTGTCATGGGGCTGTGTCCTTGCTCCTTGGAGGAGCTGGGAGCTGGCTCAGTTTTGAAAATGTTATACTGTGCTTCCTTTGCCTGTCTGTCTCTCCTTTGTGGAAGGTTTGAGATTAGCACACACCCCCCACTCTGACACTAAGATTCCTCTCTTATTTCACTTAGTAAAATAACTGAGAGTGATGGTTGTCTGTTTGTTCTATTTCCCTTACAAATTACTGAGGTCCACAGGTGTGCACAGACAATAGTTCTCACCTTGCCATGCAGTAGGTGTATTTTCTACCCTCAGTGTTTCAGAAGCCTTTTCTAGGTAGTGAGTGGAGAAGTCAATGAAGAGAGTGGCTTCTACGTGTCTATTCCCTGCTTGCCATAACATGTAAATAGAATTTTTGAGTGTTGGAACAGACGCCATCTGCTGGATGTTTAAGAAACTACAACACAAATTTGTAGGACCAGAAAATTAGCATACATAGCCTGATAGCTAATTTAAGTAAACTTGATTTCCATGGACACAGGTAGATTGGAAACTCTCTAGCCTTAGGAGTATCAACACTTGAAGTTTATTTGTCTGATTAGAATCAACCTCGTCTTTGCTCTCTGTGCTGTGTTAAATCCCAGAACTTGTCATTTAGTTGGAAGGCATTGAGAACACAGGTAAGATTCCTGCTCCTTTTGCAAGAAGGAATAAATCCGCAAAGATGTACTCAAAGGCTTCTAAAATTAAAGCTAGGGCAACATAAAAAAAGTAGAGCGAGCAAACAAGGAGGGGGAGAATGGGTCTCTGCAAGCATACAGGGCAAACAGAAAGTTGAAACCATGTGTAAAACATAAATACAGACTAAGCGGATGCTCCTTCCTCTAAGGGACCTTTCTCTGAGACTTGAATTCTTTACACCCCATTCTCTCCACACTGCTCCCTCATTATGGAGCTATGATAAAGAATAGCCTTTGTAGATCTGTCCTAGAATTTTTTATTATAGTCATATTGGCTGGAGTGCCTGCTAAGGCTGGCCCAGCCATGGGTTTCCTGGACTGAATAAATCATTTCATGTTTTGGAGATTTCGTCTTCCCACTTGTTAGACATGAAGATGAATGTTACTTTCTGAAGGTAAACTACTAAAAATGTAACTAAAAAAGAAAACAGAGCCAGGGAAATTGTTTGCCTGGGAAGGACCTGAGCTAGAACCCATAGGAAAAGCTAGGCATACTCTCACAATGCCAGGCATACAGAGGCAGATGGATCTCTGGAGCTTGCTAGCCAGCCAGACTCACCAGATCAGGAAACTCCAGGTTCATAGAGCAAAACAGTCTCCCCAGCCCCTCCCTCCCTCT
>NW_022196906.1:7626203-7633549 GCF_008632895.1 Mastomys coucha
CTCTCTCTCTCTCTCTCTCTCACACACACACACACACACACACACACTGCCCAGCCCCAAAGGACATACTGCTGGTGATTATTTATAATAACTCTGCTCTTGGCAGGATACACAACAGCTGATGGTCTATTCTTTGCCACAAGGACCAACCTGCCTCTGCCCTGGATGATGGCAAGAGAGTCAAGCAGAGCGATTTATAGTTGTGTCCCAGCACCTCAATTTTGTTTTATGTTTATTTATATCACTTCCTTTTCTGAGATAATCAGCACTCCTCTTTGGGAGAATTCTCATTAGAGAAGCCTCTGGTAGCCATTGGTGGTTTTCTTCATTGAGTAAAACATCTTTGAACTCTAGACTAGAGGAAGTGGTGACCAATTCTTTTACAAGAGTTTTAGAACCAACGTTCTGTGTTTTATTGAAAAGGTGAGTATGTCCTGTGTCAATTGAACGATAAATGACTTTGAGTTTCTCAGGGAAGACAGCTTGTCTTCATGGGTTTCCTGTGCTCACAACAGCACAGGACCTGCTCATTTAAGGATCATCAGCTGGCCAGAATAGACAGCTATGTGGAGTTCTGTTTTGCTCTGTCAGAAACCACCTTGTATTATGTTAAGCTTCAAGCTCCATCCTAGGGAAAGCAGAGAAGGAAGCTATCTCACAAGATCTTTTAGCAAAGAGAGCCAAATAGGCCCTGGAGCTACAGAGAGACCCAAGCAGACACGGAGGTCAGTGTGGTCAGCACTGTGGTTCTTTTAAGTGTTGGAAGACACTTAGAACATTGGAAATGTATCTAAGGCCACACTCCCAGACAAGATCCTCACTATCAATGTGATGTCATGCAAAGCAGCCTTCAATTAGACTGGCCACAAGTCAGAGCCATGGTCAGGAGAACTGGAAAAAGGCAGAGTGGGACAGTTGTGCCTGAGTTTGGCAAACAGGAGGTTCACTCCTGACCACCTTGCTTACTTCTGTGTGAGCATAGCTTGATAAGTATGAATAATGGGGAATTTCATGTGTAGAAAGAAATTCTTGACATCTGACAATGTCCGTGTAGTGTGTACCTCTTGGTGGAGGCGGTGTTCTAAGGCACGGAAGGTTTCCTAGTGTGTGCTTCCAAGTCTGTCGTGGGTGTACCAATGATCCCAATCCTGGTCCTAGATGATGTCTCTGGGACATTTCTCTCGGCAGGCACTTAGCATATGCTCCTGATAGACACATAAAAATTGTACTGAATAATGAAGGAACTGAGAGGTCTTTCCAGTAGTTGGGCTTGCTGCTGCTGTTGTTCTGTGGTACAGAACATGATGGACACTTTGTCAGCTGGACACCTAGGAAGTGTACCTCTGGACACATCTGTGAGCAATGGTTACAATAAGTTAGCCTTTGAGAGTACCCCTGAGGAGATGTCTTAACTATATTGGTAGATGCAGGAGACCCATCTTAATTGTTAGTGGAACCATTTGCTGGGCAGAAAATCCTGGGTTATAGAAGAGTGAAGAAAGAGAGGTAACCACTAATGTGCATACATGGATCCTTGTTCTCCACTCCTGAGGTATATGGCATGGGACCAACTGCTTCAAATTCCTGGTGCTTTAACTTTTCCCACAGTGATGGTCTATAATGAAAAACTACTGAACTGCTAAAACTACTAAAGGTTAAACAAACCTTTCTCCACTGAGCTGCTTTCATCAGAGTACTTTATCTCAGCAGTAGAAGGAAATGTAAGACACTGATCCTACGGGTTCAGTTGAGCCACGCCAGAGCAAGCTACATCCCCAGGTGTGTGTGTGTGTGTATGTGTGTACGTGCATGCTTAAAATCAATATGTCCAGAAAGAAAAACATTACACCCAGTGCTTGCAGTTGCTTAGGACACAATAAGCTTATGTAAGTAAGGTGGTTGTCACTTTACATATATTGCATGAATATAAAATACCAACGAGCTCACATCAGTTTCATGAGCTAAGCCCCTCAGTGTTAGGAAAGTAAGCTGGTGGACTTAGAAAGAAAGTAGCTATAATTTCCTTAGGGGTGAAGGCGTGGGCTGATCCCAGTTGGACCCAGGGAAGCCTTGCCACTTCCCTACTCTTCGGTGCTTCCCTGGTTAGCTATAATTTCCTTAGGGGTGAAGGCGTGGGCTGATCCCAGTTGGACCCAGGTAGACCTTGCCACTTTCCTATTCTTCTGTGCCTCCCTGGCTTCCCTGATGCTCCCACGTGACTGATTGTTAAAATGTTGTAATGTGGACTATGAGAAGGAGTTGGCATGAGAGCATTCACAGAAATTTTGACAAAGATTAAATGAGATGACATATATATGCTTAATACAGTATCCTGCAATTAATAAATATTATCTGCTATTATTAGTAACATTCGGTCTGTTTCTGTTCCTTCCAAGGGCTGTATGAGAAAAGAGGCCTTGATTGGTTCTATCTAGTACCCTATGGTTTTGGCATACTGTACATTCTAATTAGTTGTTGGATAGATGGGTGGGTGCATGGATAGATGAGTACATGGATGGATGAATGAATGGATGAGTAGATTCAAAGATAGATTGGTGATGGATGTATGGTTGAATGGGTAAATGTATGGATTCTTGGGTATATGGATGAATGAGTGGATGAGTTTAACTTAGTGGATCAAGTACTACAGAAATCTCAATATTTAAGGTCCTTCCCAAATAGTACTACATCGCATGCAACATGATGGTAATCAAGATGCTGCACCCATCTGCAGTGTCCAGCAAGGGAGTTCACTGGGCACAAGTAAATGTTTATATTCACAAGACTGTTGCACCCATCTTCGACACCAGCCTTCTTAGAAGGGCAAGCATAGAAACTGTAGAGTCTAGGACAGAAACATCAGATGCTCGTCTATAGTTAGAACCCTGAAAGTTCTTATGCCAGAGGATAAAGCCCATATGGGGCAAGGAAAAGACCTGGCTTTTAAGAAAGTTACATCTCACGGTAAAATTCCTGTAAGATCCAAATGTATACCTTGGAGAGTCCTCTCTACATGTTATGTAGAGGCTTGCTGCACACAGGGAAGTTCAGAGCATAGTCTCCCTAGCAGTACTTACAGTGTACCTGTAGTTCCCCCATCCAGACATGTTCTACCAGTGAGGGGTCAGTTTTACCACATTGAATGTTGCCTAGTAACATAATTGACATATATCATTTTTATCTGTTCCTGGAGCAGTCAAACTAAGAGGTTAGCCAACAGAAAGATGCTTTGTTAACTCTTTGGCCATCATATTTAGAATTATTCGAAGCTATTATTTGTAATAACCTGAGAAAATCATCCAAAGCCCCTGTGAAGAGTTAACTCTTTGTCTTGTACCTACCACAAATATGTCCACACGCAGACTGACCCAGGAACAGTGTGCTTGCCGGTCTGTACCCTTCCCCTGTCAACCAAGCATGAAGCTCAGTGACACTCAACACCAAGCCTTCCCTTCACATCAGCCTTCCACCAACAGTCCCATCAGTAAAGCCCCAGAGAGCTGACCCTCTAGCACAGTGGTTCCCAACCTTCCTAATGCTATGTGGCCTCCAACCATAAAATTATTTCATTGCTATTTCATAATGATAATTTTGCTACTGCTATTAATTGTAATGTAAATATCTGATATGCAGGATATCTGATGTGTGACCCCCCCAATGGGGTCACAACCCACAGGTTAAGAACCACTTTAGCACCTATCCGCAAGTGTAAACACACTGCATATTTCCACTTCACTGTCCTTATTTGATTTGAACAGAGGAGCTCAACCCTGAGCCTCACTCCTAAACAACATTTTAGTCTTCCCTTTCTAGCTGCTGCTGCAGGAGGAGGGGGAGACAAAATGAGACCAAAAATGTTAGGAAGTTGAAAAGATCCCAGTAGAAGATATAAGATGGATTTAAAGTTCTGATAGAGTGTAAATGAATGCCAAATGCTGTTGGCTGGAATCCCGTTGACTTAGTGAAAAGCTCGGAGAAGTCTTCACTTGCCTGGGGCATGTTATTAGCTATGGAGTGTCTTTGAGAGTAGTTAGAGAGGGTTTTCCATTTGCTGTTTGTTTCTTTTACCAAGAACCCCAAAATGAGAGACACAAGTTATCTGACCATCCAAAGATGCATGAGGTGATAGAGATGTGTGTTAGTAGCAAGTCATTTCCCAGAATGCAGTGGTCTGCACCTCTGACCACCAGGAATTAGCATTAGTTTGTTTGTTTTGAGGCAGGGTTTCACTTTGCAGCTCAGGCTAGCCTCAAACTCACAGCAATCCTTCTGCCTCAACCTAACAAATGGTAGGATTACAGGTATGGCCCACAAAGTTAATTAAGAAGAATTAACTCTATTTCTCAGTAGGAACCAAACCTCACAGTAGTGACAAGCTCTAACTGAATTCACCAGAGGCATATGGTACAGTCCACAAGTAGGTCAGCACAGCATAAGTTCGAAGCCTATGTTCTTGTTCTATCATGCCTTGTGGAAATAGTTTATGAGTAGAGCATTACCCTAGGTGTCCCACCTACAAGCACAGATTTCCCATTAGCTTTTAAAATTATGTTTAGTTGCTTTCGTAAGGAGAGAGAGAGAGAGAGAGAGAGAGAGAGAGAGAGAGAGAGAGAACCTCACTGAAAGAAGAGTGTTAAGTTTAGATAAACACGTACATCAGACAAAGAGCAAACTTCATTTCATTTGAAATTTCTCCCTCCATTCTATAACCTTTTCTGAAATGGAGTTTGTAATATGAATGACCCTTTTCTAAAAAGGATTCTAAAATACAAAGAAAAGTAAAGAAAATAGAGGTCCCAGAGTCACCATTCTGTACCCTGTCTTGTCACAGCCCTTTTAAAGGAACTAGTAATTACAACTCATTACCCATCTGGAAGACACGCTAAATAGGTTCCAAATCGGTAGAAAGCATTTGAGATCTTAGACACATCCCCGGTTCATTGTAGCGGAAGGTCTAATAGCCTTTCCAAAAATTTCAGCTATATGTTTGGTCTACTTACAACATTCTTGAACATGTATTCCTGCCAAGATGAAAAAATCAAACTAAATCCTTCCACCATGGCTAGCACGTTCCCACTTCTTTCTGATTAATTCAGCTATCTGTGCCATGAAAGCATTCGAAGCTAGCAAGTGAAGCTCTAAGTTAGGAAGTTTATTTGTCAAGTAAATGCTAAGACTTGCATGAGGGGTGTAGAGTGGCTTAGACATGTTTCATTCAGGATGCAAAAATGTGCATTCTCTTGTAGTCCACACTGATCTCAGACAAGGTAAAAAAGAAAACACGCTCCAGCTCTGTCAGATAAAAATAACTGTTTCTTTAGGAAGAAATCCACTCAATCATATCCTTACTCTATGAAGGTGAATGTAATAAAATTTTAATTAGCTTCATTTCCTTCAGCTCCTCTTAACACATTCTCTAGGAAAATAGCCACATGAACAAAATGACCTACATGTGCAAAAGATGTATTTAAAATAATTTAGTTGCCTGAATTAAATTAAAGTGCAGAAAATTCGTCTTCTCATGGAGATGAGATGGATTTCATCTGAACAGCATCTTCCTCCCAAACATTGCCTCCTGAAACATCAAAGAGTACCATTTATGCTTTGACTGTGTTTTCCTTGATGATATTGTTTTATAGAGTGCTTTTCCCCCTATACATTCTTATTTCTCTATTCAGATTGTATTGTTTTCCATTAGCTTACAGAAATTAATCTGACTTGCCCATTAAGTAAGGTAAAATAATATTAATGCAGTCTATATATGATTTAGTAGCCTTTCAAATGTGGGACACTGGCCCAGTGAGTTGGCTCAGTGGGTAAAAGTGCTTGCTGCTAGAATGACCTGAATCTAGCCCCTGAGTGAAGTGAAAGAACCAGCTTCCAAAAGCTGTCCTCTGACCTCTACCTGTGCATCATGGCAGGTATAGGCCATGTGTTGTCTGCACACACACACATGTGCACACACATACACACACACACACACACTAATAATCGGGGCTCCTTTTTGTAATGACAGTTGCTCTGTTATAGTGGAGTGCTGAGGGTGTCCCAGACAGGATGTGGGATTGGAGTTCTTTCAGAAGAGTTAAGAAACTCCGAAAGATCCCAGATTATCTAATTATGTACCCTCAAGGTCAACATTTTCTAAAATGGGCATGAAAGACTCAACTCATTCTTCTCATACCATATTACTACTTGATTTAACCACATCATTTGTTAGTACTTGATGGAGACATCTCCAGGATAAAGAAAAAGCTAGCCAATAGCTTCAATGTTTAGCGTGTGCTCAGGTAGGGCTGAGCTTTAACTATGAGTGTGCCTCGTGCAGTGAACTCCCAAAGCTTACCTGTGACATCAGTTTCTTAATCTTGTTTGCAAAGTAGGGGAACTGAGGCTCCAGGATAGAGATGAGTTGTCCAGGATTTCCTACCACAGGAGCAGGAATGTGAGGTAAACTGATTAGACTTTGAACCAGAAGAGGAGTGGGTTACAAAGCAGGAGTGAAAGGAATTTAGAATAGGGGTATTCGGGGGGGGGGGCATTTTTTCATCCAGCAACTATCATTTTTTATTAGATATTAAGTGCCATCCCTGTGCCAGGCACCAGGGGAAGCACCAGTGAGCAATAGTTAACAAAGTGGGCACACGGTGCCACATGGGAGGTTGGCTTTCCATCTGTTGGGGTCTTCTCCTAGGGCTCCCTGATCTTTTCATTGTAAGGTCCTTGCCATAGCTTTTAAGAACCTTTATCAAGAGTAAAACCTAATACCTTTGTTACTTGATGAAATCAGGGATGGGGCGTGCAGATAGACATTTAGAGAGAATATACTAGTTCCTTTGGCCTTTGGGGCTTCTGAGGAGGGTGGGGGATGGGCAGGATGTGACAAAAAAAAAAAAAGGTGTTGCAGCTCCTGGGTATCACATTTCCACTCAATTCTCCCTACACAGATTCTCTCCTTTAGAAGATATTTCACAATTGATTGTAGGAGACAGACATATGAGCGGAGGGGTCATGGAGGAAGGAAAAAGAGAAAGAAGGAACCAGTCTTGCTGGCCTTGTGCTCAGAGCCCCTCTGTCCTCCCCAGGGACCCTTTCCTCCCACACCCTGAAGTAAACAGAGTGACTATTCTATTCGCTAATGCAAATCTGCAAGGTGGGACTCTCCAGCACTCAGGGAGCCCATCACCTGGGTCCACTCAGCAAAGCTGAGGCCTTAGTCCCTCAATTAAAAGGGAGACTGTTGCCGAATTCAAGGTGAAAAGAAAAACAATATTCTGGCATAGGCAGTAAGCACACCATTCATAGTTTTGAAACTAGATTTTTTTTTTTTTTTTTTTTTTTTTTTT
>NW_022196906.1:7633559-7687009 GCF_008632895.1 Mastomys coucha
TTTTGCTGACAAAGAAAAATGTATTTTTAAGTCTGAGCTCTAAAAACAAAACAATCTTCTATCCCTGTCCTGTAGCTGGCCTGCTTCTGCCAGCTCCTCCATATGAGCACAAACACATTCTTGCACTTCCCAGAGCTCAGCCAGCTCTCAGCACAGCTGGGGGCACATGCTCCTCCCAGGCCCTGCCTCCTTCCTGTACTGACCAGACTGGGCTCTCCTGACCCTCCCCTCCACCCCCCCTCCTCCTGCCCCTCTCCTCCTCACAGCTCTAGAGCAAGCCTGTGCCCTCATCGAGCTTGCTTACCTGCCTCCAGGCAGGATGGAGGAGTGGGAAGGGGTTCTGTTCTTTCTAAAATCAGGGCTGTGTCCTAACAGAAGTGAGAGTTAGGGAAGCCAAAGCCCACCCCATGGTAAAACCAAAAACCACTCGCAGAAACAGGGAAAAGAGAAGTTTGCAAACAGGAGGAAAGAAAAAAGAGGGGGTTGACTGGGGAAGAGCTGACTGGGGGAAACTCACATTAGGTTGCTCCAGAAACTTCTCTGAGTCACCAGTTTCGATTTTGATTTATCTTTACGCCCATCCAAGAAGTATTTGCTCATTGGAGAGTACTTTCAGTTATCTGGGCTATGGGGGAGGGGAAGATCCTTTTGGCGAATTCTGCTAGCTCTGTGAACCCAGTGCATTACATATGAATTCAGTTGAATCAAAGAATCTTGTTGTGTCCCAAAAGATGCTTCCCATATGCAGCTCTTTTCTCATTTTTGTTTTGTGTGGCAGCTTTTGATTTGTGATTTCACTTTTAGCTTACTTTCCAAAACAATCAGAAAGGCAAGTTCTCTCAGTACATCTGCACAGGACCACTTGGGTAACTCTCACCCCTGTTTATTTCTACTACAGGAATGAAGGGTATCGGTTGGGGGCTATTTCTCTTTGAAACTAGTTATTAATTACAAGAAGGAACTGTTGAAGGGGTGAAGGTCTCAGTCTTTGAGATCATGAGGGGAGAAGCTGAGAACCTGAGGTTGAGAGGAACCAGATGAAGAAGCAGAGGCTGTATGATGTGCCCTCAGGGTCACAGCATGAGGAAACTCCAGGTCTGAGGGTGCCCAGCTCTGTTCTCTCCCAAGGGAGCATGGTCCTCTTCATGTCCACCTTTGTTCTCCGACATTGTAGACAGAGCTCTGCAGAGCCTGGCAAAGCCCTGTGACTTGAGACGGTCATTCACCTAGCAGCTCTCCACGCAGAGGTTTCTCTGAGCAAATCAGAAAAGGGTTTACTTCCTAAGCACAGACTCACCCTCCAGTCTCTGTCTCCTAGCCTGGCTACGAGGCTTGGTTGATGATCACAGGCTGTGTATCCTTCAGCCCTGACCTGTTCCTGCAGCCAGGGGCTCAACTCTGTGCATCTGGGCTGATGGTGCCCACATACCAAGAGGGGTCCTAACCAGGGACGGCACACACCTGGCATGAAGGTCTTTTATAGCAGATGAAAGCCAAAAGGAAAACACAGACTCATCTTCAGGGACGCTGACAGCTTTTCCTTTTTTCCCCCAACACTACATTTCCGAAGAACTCAGCCACACTCAGATCTGAACAAAACTGTAAATAGACACGGTTGCCAAAGGACTTTTATTTTTCTTGACTAACATCTTTCCAGCACTCAATTACATAGCTGCTCTCTCTGGCTGTTAGACACACCCTTTTTAAACTATTCTTATTGAAAACCCACTGTGCACCAAAAGTAAGGTTTTTCTTTCTGCGGCATTTATAATTTAATGAGAATTCCAAATCCTATCTCAATACTTGGAACACAGCACACACTTGGTAACTACACGACGAGCAAAAAGAAAGGGAAGATGGGAAACGGTCCACAGCCTATGAATGATGGGGTTTGGGCAACAGGGCTGAAAGGGAGTGACAGTGAGCGATGTGATAACCAGGCCCTGTATACTCATCCCAGCTTCTCAGGACATCAGTGAAACCCCAAGAAAATCTGATGCAGAATACCTGTAGCATATCTCTGAAACTCTCCTTCAGTAAAGAAGGACTCTCTCATCCAGATACCTCAGAATTTTTAAGATTGAAGATCCTTTGTACCCCACTGCTTATCAAGCCCTTGTCTAGCAATAATGTCTACAAAGTATCACTTCAGAAACTCCCCTCCAGACACCACACCCATAGTTATTCCCCGGTCACCCTTCCTCATCTCTTCATTCTCAGACAATGATGCTCACCTCTGTCTGCTTATTACAAGTCCGTAGTGGGTGGCTTATAGACACACATATTTTGTCAAACAGAATCCACAGTTACAAAGATGATTAGAGAACCCCCATCTGCATGCCTCTGATATCTTCCTGTGAGGATTCCTGTGAGGATTAGGTGCATCTGAACACTGCCTTGACTGAGAGTTCCTAGAAAGAAGGCCTCTCTCTGCCTCTGTCACCCCAGAGCTGTTTCTGCTCCCTACAGTGTCCTGTGTGCAACAGTCCTGTGACACCTCTTCACACCCAAAGTGCTCAGCCGGTTGATTGTCTGTATGAGCTTTGTTGTTTTACCCAGAGGTTAGAGGGATTTCTCACGACTGTACTTCCTCGGCTGGGGAACCTTCTGTGTTTCACACCAATTACCTTGCCATCTGTGCGTCGTCATCGTCGTTGTCGTCGTCGTCATCGTCGTCACAGCAAACTCTAGAGTCTTGTCTCCCATCAATGGCCAGTAAAGTCCATTTGGCCTCCCAGTGGCTCTTCCTTTGTGTCCCAGGTGGCAACTTTTATTTTCCTTGCTGCCACAGGAGAACTTTAGACTGATTCTTTGTGACATTCCCTTTTTAATTGCGTGTGTTTGTTTAGCGGGGGTTAGGGGGAGAGGAGTGGTATGTGTGCAGACACAGGTGAGCCACAGAACTCATGTACGGATGACCAGACAGCTTCCAGGAGTCGTTTCTCACTTGCCACATTATTGACTCAGGGTCTCTCTTGTTTCTGCTGCTGTACCAGACAAGCATTATAAACATGAGTCACTTCATGTGCCTTTTTTAACGTATGTGTTCCAGGGATCTTACTCAAGCTGTCGAATGTAACTGGCTAAATTTTTTTTACCTGCTGAGCTGTTTCTCCAGCCCCGGTCCTCTTGAAGTCCTTTGCTGTTTCTGGACAGTGTGGGCATTCTGCTTGGACTTCTGTGTCCGTGGTCTCTTGTTATTGTGCTGGTTCTGTGAAAGAAAGTAAGATTTGTTAGAGCTCTAATCTACTCCTGACTTACTGTGGCTGTCCCTGCCTGTAAAAGGACGCCCAGACAATCAGAACCAGTACCACCGGCTGCCGCCCTTTCTCTCCCAAGGTCAAACTGAAGGTGAAGTAATAAGCTATCAATCTAAGGGGAAAGTGTCTTTATGTAAACCCAGGGACCCAGTCCTAAGTCAGAGTGTGCCCCTGTGTTGCAGAATATTCAGAATTAGGTGATAGTAAGCATGGCATTATCCAGGGCTTAACTAAGCTTTGTGGTTTGGGTAAAGCAAAGAGATGGAGAAATAGCTTCCCAGAGAGGCAAGCTTGGACTGGGGATGTGACTCGGTGGGTAAAGCACTTACAGCATAAGAAAAAAGACCTGAGTTTGAGTCCTCAGAACCCACATAAAGCAGGGTGAGGTGGCACACATGCATGACCCCAAGGTTCCCTCCTCTCTCTGCCTCCCCAGCTCTTGAATTTCAGGTAAATGCCACCATGTGTGTGCTGAGAATGGAAGCCAAGTCCTCCTGTCTGCTTGGTAAGCACTTCTCCAGCTGAGCCATCTCCCTGCTCCATTTAACCTTTTTTCTTATCTTAAACGACTTGTTAGAAACCTCTGCATCTTCAGTCCCAAATTCAAATACTATCTTCTCCATAAAGCCCAGAACTTGAGAATAGCATTCTCAAGGAATTCTTTTTGGTCATTCACTTATTCAGCATGTACCTATCTAGCACTTAAAAAATGCTAGGTGCTATCCCGAGTGCTGGATAGGGTGAAGAAGGCATGCATGTCCTCTGCAGGGCTATGATGTTTCAGTGGGATGAAGAGACTACATGCTAATAGAGACATGCATACAAAGTGTGGGGTCTAGTTTGAAAGCAATTGAGCAAGATAGAGAGTCAGAGGGTGATCTGTTGTTGGGTGTGCACTGTGTTGTACACAGTGCATTCAGATGCTGATCACTGTGCCTGGAGATCTGGTTACAGTATAGAGGCTGACATTGTTATTACCCTTGGATCATCTCATGTCTCAATGTTGAAGAAAAATTGTTTTCCATCACATCTGACTGGTTAATGAAGAGCTGATTCAGCCAATAGCTGGGCAGGACTTCTGGCCCCAGTGATAAGGTATTTGGTGAGAACCAGAGAGAGAGAGGATTTGCCAGGAGATAGACCATGAGCAGTTGCCCTGAGCAGGTCGCCATGGAGTCAGCATGAGGACATGGATGGAGCAGGAACAACCAGTGCAAGACTAAGATGGCAAGTAATGGGGCACATAGCTGTAAGTAGGCACCCGTAGAGGATTACAATAGATGAACATCTGCCCAGCTACAGTGATTAAAGCTTGTTAATAAATTTATTAGGTCTCTGTGTCATTTATTTAGGAGATAAAAGGGGTGATAAGCTCCCTCCCCTGAATTACTTTACAATGATGGTCTCCCACTCATGGCAGGATATAAAGAAATCCTCTGTCGTGTAAACATTGGGAGCAATACAGAATAAAGACCAGAGGAAGAGCACTGCAAGTTTAAGTGCTGAATTTATCCAAGATTTGGTTATATTTTTAATATCTTACACTTTCCTCAGATCATCACTTTCCAGTATGTGTTTAGGAGAATAGATGCTGAACAGCTATAAAGATAAGTATATGCACTACATTCATATATAATATAATATAATATAATATAATATAATATAATATAATATAGATGTTGTCAAGTCTCACTAAAATAAATAAATGACTTTTTAAAGTCCATTTTATAGTCTCTTACTACAACACACATTGCTGCTGGGTGAGACAGTGGAGTGCCATAGAATTCAACTTAGACTGCTCTCCTCACTTTTTTTAAAAAATTTTTTTTCTATTGCACAAATGCTTAGGTATTAATAGATGCTTTAGTTTTACTGGTAAAATCTAGGTATTAGTCAATCCTAGTGTTCCTCTTAACTAAAACACAGATTTTTCCCTTTCTCTTTACTCAGTTACTATCTTTCCCACAGTCCCATCCTGACTCTTTTTAATCATACGATCTTCACACTGTTCACCAAGCTGCCTCTTGGGATACTTTATCATGTTAGCATTGGGGGTTAAAATATTAAGGGGTGTGTTTACACAGTTTGCAAGAAACAGTCAAAAACAAGGTTCAGATGCCCAGAGAGATCTCAGTGGCTGTGTGCCTGGGATCTGTGGATGAGTTACACTCCCTCTGAGAGCAAGAATTGTTTCTGGCTAGGCATTTGTGGTCTCTTCCTTCTTGTGTGTACTCTGCAAACTGCCCTGCACTGCATGACTGAAAGTTACCTGAAGACTGGGAGTCGCTGCTCATGGTGGGTCTTTGCTGCCTGACTGAAGAACTCTGTTTGTCAGTTCTTTGGTTTCCAGTAGATGCAGATACAGATGCAGATACAGATGCGTGCTTCAGCAGCAAAGCTGCACTTGCAAGCAGCTATCCAATAAAGCCCGGCCTTACAATCATGTAGAATGTGCCTTTGCTTCTAAGTGCATCTGTGCACAAGAGAGAGGCAGCCAAGATGAGACACCTGGACATGGAAGAAAAATTTAGCCAAAGATCCTGTAGCCATTGGTGATTTCTAAAGAGAAAAGAGCAGTGGTTCTTATGTTATTGTGGGTGTATCATTTAGCTTTACAGGTTTAAAAGCAACAGAGAAATTACAAAGCCAATTTTTTTTCTGAGACATTAGTTGCTGTGAAGAAAAACAAGCCAAAGTTTGGTTTGTGGGTAGAGATATCCCAGCATGCAGCTGGTAACTGGGCAGGCAGTGAGCCCTGGCATGGGCCCAGGTACCTTGGCTCCCTGCAACAGTGCAGGAACAACCTAGCTGGTGCTGAGCTCTGGTTAAATTTCCAGAATCAGATTTGAAATTATCTGCTCTGCTTTCTTTTATCTAAGACTGCACTCTGTGCTGAGGCTTACAGTCCTTTGTGCTGGGAACAGAGATGGGAAGGTAAGCTGGCGCTGGGAAGCACAGAGGGGTATTTACCAGGTTGGAACTAGCAATGGCAGACATGGATTGCCATTCTGGGGAATTGAGGACAGACAAAATATTGGAGGCTTACAGCTTTGTGATTTATGCCACAGCATCTCAGCCTGTGTTGTATTTACAATTGGACTTCTTAGGTAGGGAATTCAACATATTTGTGAATTTTAATATGAAATTCTTTACTCACTGGCAAAAAAAGAAAGGGGTCATATTAGACCCAAAGTCCACAGGATGCCATTACTGCCAACTTGTCCTGGGCACCTGAAATCCTTCCCTGGGCTTGTTTGGGTTCCTCACCACCGCTGCCACCATGTCCAGCCAAGTGACCTATCCCATCCCAGGGGAATGAGTGGTGCTTGTGTACTCTCTGTCACTGCTGTCACACAAGCATTGAAGAACAAATACTTAACCACTCCCCACATGAGAGGAACTAAGCCCTCTAGGGTGCCTCAGCCTGCCTTCCTGGGTGCCTCAGCCTGCCCTCCATGGCTCCTCAACCTGCCTTCTTTCTTCAGCTGCCATAGCACACAAACAACTATTTTACTACATGCTTGTGTGCTTCCCTAGTGGATGTGTCCTGCAACAGGGCTTCAGCCACCTGTTCGGGGACAGATTTGCTCTTTCTTACCTGATTGCTACATTTATACCATCTCAGAGAAGTAACTACATTTTCCAAAAAAAAAATCTACAGATAAGCAGAATGCTGTATTAAAGCAAAAAAAAAAAAATTGTTATGATGTGTAAAAGCCACTCATTTGTTTTGGAATTTTGCTTGTCTCTTTGGGGATTTCTTGTGGCATTTTCATACATACTTAGTTTTGGTTGACTCCCCACCCCCAATCCCTTCTCTCCCCAATTTCTCTGCTCCTATCCCATTTAAACCTTTCCACTCCCTGGTATGTTTGTTTTTCAAGACAAAGTCTTACTAGGTAGTCCAAATTTTGGATCCCAGGCAGGTATCACAGTGCAGCCAGATTCCTGATTCTACTTAGAAGTTCCTTTTCCTGCTGCTTCCTTGGGGCCCACACACATTATAAGACCCTTACCACAGTTAACCCATCCAGATAACTACTGAAGAGCATGCATTGTAAACACTAGCTCATAGACAGCAAAACTGCAGACCAGAGAGGCCATGAACCCACTCACAATCACAAGCTTTGGACTTGTGACTGCATCGTAGCTGCATAAAGCAAACACAACTTTTGTTTGCAGTACCTGCGATTGAACCTAGGGCTTCCTATGTGCTAAACAAGCACATTACTACTGAGCTGTCTCCCCAGCCCATCCTGTGTTGTATTGCGAGTTCATCTCTCCCCCTTGAATTTCTCTGTTGGGCTTCAGGACAAATGAAACCCCTCAAGCCTTCTTGAGTAGAGAAAGATTTCCTCATTGAATACATGGAGTCTTTGAGAGCTTCATGTTGAGAAAACACAGAGCCTGGAGAGAATGGGGAAGGGGATTGTGACATGGTCTTCTGTGTGTTTGTGTTGTGAAACTAAGTCTTTTAGGTATACTGTAGTCCTTGTTGTTGCCCAGGGCAAATATTGAAGCCAAAATGTTGAACCCCAGAGACAGAAGGAACTGGTCCTAAGATCAAACTGTGTAAGCTCTGCTTGCCTGGTACTCTAACTAGACCTAATAAGACTGAAAATTCACAACAGTTCAAGTCCAGTCCTAACAAAAATCATCCACAGTGCCCTTAGGTAAGCCTTTACATTTTTTCATCATGCCTAAATTATTCTTAAATGTTTAATCAAGTATCAAAAATGATGTAAGGGATTTTGGGCCCCCGTGAAAGGTTTTAAGGTCTTGTTCCTATGACTTTTTCTACTTTGCATGAAACCTTTTTATGTTAAATGAGAAGTAGTGCCAGTAAGGTAATGAAATAGCTTATAAATAAACAGTTCAATTAAAAAAGTATTTGTAGAAGTTTCAAAACAAAAACATGTACACATAAGCACACATGTGCTCACACACACAGGCACATGCACATACACACACACACACACACACACACACATGCAAGTAAGCAAACACGCACATGCACACATGAATGTACACATGCACTAGTGAGGTCCAAGTATTTAAACAGCTGCCCCAGCAGGGCAATGGGAGTCAGACTCTCTACTCTTTAGAGTCAGTCATCAAATAGAGGATAAAACACTGGCTTCCCATTCTTGGTATCTCTGTCATAAATCTAACACCACCAATCCTATGCCCCCAACCCCAGACTACCTAAAGCAACAGGGCCTTGCTTACTTGACTGTAATTATTACACTGAGTTCATAAATGCATCTAGTAGATTCAGTGGTTATACTTAGAAGAAACAGCTCGTAAGAAATATTGCTCTTCCCTGAAGAAATGAAAATTTAAGGGAGCGTCAACCACAGGAGGGGCAGAACTAAGAATAACAAGGAAGCAAAGCTCTGCCTTAAACCCTTTGAAAAGCATGCTCTGTTCTGTTTGACAAATGCAGCCTTCATCATCTTTGATTCTGGGAACAGTGTCAAGCCTAAGAAACAATCAGAAACCTGCAGTGCTGTAGCCCATCCCCTGCTGGTGATCCTAACTGGATCCAAATTGAGTATCTCCCTTCCAAGTGCTCTGAATAACACTCATGACAGGAGTTGGGACTCAGCCAGCAGAAGCCAGAGGCTGACACAACCCTGTGTCACCAGGGTTTCTAAGAGGTGGTTTTGTTGTCTCTCCTAGGACATAGCTCTGCTCCCAGCTGTCCCTTACTCTCCCCATACAGCATCCCCAACAGAAATTGCATAGTCACAATCCCTGGGACCCATGTTTTAAACCCCTTCTTGAGTACTGACCTGGCTGAAGATCATGTCCCTGAAGGATTTGGAGACAGGGTCTCACTGTGAGGCCTGGCATGGGACCCGCCTGCCACATACTCCAAGTACATGTATTATAGGTGAGCATCACTGCTCTCAAGTTCAAACATTTTTATCTGAGGAAATGTAATACATGGGAGGACTAAGGTAGACAGAGACCACTTCTGTACCTTAGGATACTGATGTGCATAGATCTGAGTGATTTAAGACAGAAACCAAGCAACTGTTGTCAAGCCCCTTGTCTGTGCCCAAAGCAGTCATTTTATTTAGTGAATATTTTTATAATTTTTCCTGAGTGATATATTCTAATAAGAAAAATCACTAAGAACCATTTTGGTTATCAAAAATGTTAAGGAGTGAGTACTTGTCCCTTTCAGACCCCAGCCTGACACCTTGATGGTCTCACATGTTTCATGGTGAAGAGACTAGTATCATATTTTTCTTTTCTTTTGCATAGCTTTGAAAACACTAATTAGCAGTTTCATTGAAAGTAGAACATACATGGATACATACACCAGTGTGAACAGGGACACTAATATCTATTTCATATGTTTCGACAAAGAATTGGTGGGATGAGACACAGAAAGGAACACTTCGCAAGGTCATATCTTCAGCAGTTATTAAGAGAGAGAAAGGGATTATCATGAAATAGAATGTGGAATAAAAGGCCGGCTGATGGTAATAGCACTTTTTTTTTAAAGACTGACTTTCTGCTTTTCACATATATTATCCTGCTAAATACCCATGACACCCTTAAGCCATGTCAACATTGTCTCCGTGCCACACAAAGTGTCAGATCCAGAGCAAAACCCAGATTTGGATTATTCTTCATCTCTGATGACCTCTGTTCCCCCAACTGGCAGTATTGTGGGGTTCAGAAGAAGGGTGAACAGAGGGTTTGATAGCCCTCTGCTGTTGACCCTTATAGGGCATACATCAAAGTCAGGGTCATCCAAGGAGATGCATGGTGCTTTTGACACCATTACCATTGGGCTTCAAGTGCCCTGGGTCTTGTTGTTATTGGACATCAGGCTCAGTGAGGTTTTGTGAGGGTGCTTCTGCTCGGCTCTCTGTCTGGTCAGCTGCTTCACCTCCATGAAGACGTCACTGTGAGGACTGGGCAAATGCTCTTCTGCCCACACAGCTGGAATGCTCTTCTGCCCACACAGCTGGAATGCTGAGTTGTGAGCAGCTGTGGGGAGTTTAGCCTAGCATGCATAAATGCTTGTCACAGCAGCCTGCGTTACACATCCTCTTCTTCCCTCGTGGACTTGTCTTTTCGTCTCATATGACAACTGTCATGATATTTCTGGGTCTATAGCTGGAGTGTAGGTTCTTGCTATTATGTTGACCTACTCATTCTTTTCCCAAAATTAATTCACATTTATAAATCAAAGTGGCTCCTATTGTAAATGCTGGCAAAAACAAAAACAAAAACAAAACAAAACAAAACAAAAAATCCCCTTCTTACTTTACTTTTTCAGGAAATATCAGGAAATATAAGCTATTTCTGAACTTATTTCTTCTTTATGAGTCTTAAAGTGTTTAAAAATATTAATTGCAGAACTTAAAAACACACACACAACAATTTGTAGTCTTACCAGCACACTCTGCCTCCTTTCTGACATAGGTGGAATTCTCTAGATATGACTTTTTTGTCTTCTTTCTTCTTCCTTTTCTTACATGAGGTGGTGGGGTATCTTAAACTTTCTACACAGCTGAGGCTGGCCTTGAACTCACTACATAGTCCAGGATGGTCTTTAATGCATCACTGAACCCAAGATTGCCTCCAACTCACTACAGAGCCCAGCATGGCCTTAAACACACTACAGAGCCCAGCATGGCCTTGAACACACTACCTAGCCCAGTTCATCCTTAAGCTCACAGTGACTTTCCTATCTGCCAGAATGATATAGCTCTTATCTACAATCTCATCTTTTACCCTGAAATCTTCCCTCCCCACAGCCACATCACCAGCCTTTAAGCTTCCACTGAAAATAGAAGGCAGGAGCCTTAAGCCAGTGAATGAGTATCAGCAGGGATTTGCCATCCACTGAGAACCTAGGAGCAGGGATACAAGCGATGTTTCTTAACACAGTTCATTTCTGAGAGCCATTCCATCCTTACCCTATGTCTTCCAGCTGGAAAACTATATAGTCTAAGTAATCCTCTATAGTATGTTCACAGGAAATAATAGTTTTGTCTTAATTATGGCCCATTTTAGAAACTGAAAAAAATGGTCTCCCACGTAGACAGCATCCATAGAATGTAACATTAGAAATCTGGCTATTGTCCTTAGACTAGCAGAATTTTTACAGTATAAAACCAACCTCTTAGATCACAGTCCATCCTTACCAGGGGAATAGTGCTGCACAAACAAGACGAGAACCAGTTAAAAGGTAATTTCCTCAAATGGTCTCATGTGGAACAAATTGAAAATCCACAGTCCTTCAACAGAGAAATCTTTTTTATTACTTGATCTTTTTTTAAAAAAAAAAAAAAATAGCTTCACTCTTCACTTCCCTAGCAGATGTTACAAATTCCAGAAACAGACAAGGGCCTTTGGACTGGAATGAAAAATTGATCCACTTAAAAATGTAAAATCCAATTTTAAAAAAATGCTTAGAATACAATAAGTGGGGTTCGGACAGACTATGCCCCTGGCTCTTCCGTTTTGTTAAGAGTCCATCAGGCTAGTAAATACTACTGCCCTCAATGTGATGAATAGTATCTTTATACAATTCAGGATCCCCAGCCTGGGGAATGACACTACCGGCAGTGGACAGATCTTCCCATCTCTACCACCCTAATCAATAGTATTCCTCATCAACAGGCCCTAAATAACCCCTCAAGGGTATTCCCAGTCCCTAGGTGATTCGAGATCTCCTCCTGTCAACAACTGAGATTCACTATCCCAGCCCCATAGTTCCTGTTCCACAGATGGGAGGGCTCATGTGTATCCTGCTGAGTTTCTGATATAATCTGCCCCTTGAGGGATGGTAGTTCAGGCTTTCCAATTGAACATCTTGTCCAGCTACTTCTTTGTGGGCTTGGGTGAGTGAGCATATGGAAATGAATATAAAACCATTCTTCAGGTGCCTCTAGACTACCCAAAGACAAAATGCACAAATAATGATTTCAGCAGGAGGCAAAATTCTGTCATCTATTATCTGGGGCCAACCTGGTCTGCCTCGTTGGCTGCAGACAGAGAGGGAAGCATTGCAGGAAACCTGCCCACAAGCACTCATGGAGCACCTCTCATCAGTGTCCTCATGAGCTGAGAGTTCTTCCAAGTACATAAGTGCATTCTGCCCAGCCTCTTCAGGGCATTCCAGCCTAGCCTACCTGATCTTCCAGAACTCTCTACCTCAGTGAGTAAAAGGCATCTCTAACTATATCCCTCCCCTTTGCACAATCTTGTCTTTATCTATTATGTTGCCTGGTTCTAGTTGACTACAAAGAGGTTAAGATAATGCTAACCAGCCTAGTCCTTCCCTGTGGTTTCAAACATCCTTCTTACCATCGCATGACCTCATTTAGCGAAGCCTTTCCTAAAGTCTGAGAGCTTCTTCTAACACTTCTCCCTCAGATCCCTGTGAGGCTGCCATCCTCATTGTAGATAATATTAGATACCCAGTTTAATTTCACACCTGAGCAAATAGGCACAGAGAGGTTAATTGACCTATCTGAGGTCACACAGCTGCACTCCAAATGTGATCCTCCAACTCTTCTCTCTAAAGTTTTTTCCTCTATAGAGATTCATAGGAACATCAGACAGTCAAGGGACAGTGATAGTGAAATAAACCCAACAACAAACAATATGCTGACAGGGCCCAGTGACTCTTGTCAAACAGGTCCCCCTCATCCTCTGCTAGCCCTCCCCCATGAGGGAGAAGGCCTAATCCTTCTAGAACTCCTCTGTTCTCTGTACCTTAATCCCAGGATGCCATCTGTTATGGCTCGGGACACAGATACAGATGGCCCATTTAACTGCACCAATTCGGGGTAGGATGGGGAAGGCAGGAAACTAGGGCACACCCACTTTCTGTAGCAGGCATGCGGGGCTTCAGGAAGATCCAGGACAGGGTCTTGACATGGAGTCCACCGGGACAGCCAGCCAGGAAGAATGGCAATTCAGTCAGCACAATAAAGTTTAACATTCAAGGTGACCTGAGCCATAGATGAAAAAAGTGGAAGAGAAACTAGAGCCATGACTACTCTCCCAGAAGTCCTGGACGCACTGCCCAGGAGACTTCTGGGAACAGCATTGCTCAGTGGCAGAACATTTGCCTAGAAAGGGCAAAGCCCTGGGTGCAATTCCCAGAACCACAACCCAGAAGTTCTATTTCGGTCACCTTTCTGGTTGATACATAAACAGACAGCCCTAGAAAGTGGTTATACAATAACACCACACCGTCATAGCTTCCAAGAGTTCATCCACTCAGTTTTTGCTCCTGGTGTCTCATCTCCCTGAATGCTCTGCAAGGCAGCAGCACTTGCATCCATGAGAGTTTGAGCCCCAACAGCTTTGTTCATCAAAACTCATCAGATAAGACTCTGCCTTACAACAAGATCGCAAAGTGCTTTTCATGGTGCACATTAAAGATTGAGGAGCCAAGACTGACAGTCCCAAAGCAAGAGAAATTGGCTGTAGGATAGATAATTTAATATGGAAAAGGAAGCCTTTATAAATCTGAGTCATGTAGTCCCAGTAGGGAAGACCGAAGTCATCAGACCAGTACTGCACAGAAGACTCCAGAGAACAAGAGGGAGAGCTGCTACAGAGAATGGAGGTGCAGGGCTGTGAGCTCAGGGAAGGAGGCACTGCAGCACGTGCCTTTTACCCACATGTGCGTGGGAAAGATCTTTCTACACTTAGCCGGCCTTTGTTGGGGTTTGGTGGTTCGTGAGATTCAAGGAGAGTCTTTCTTGCCTGTGTTCATTTCTTCTTAGCAATCTGCAAGTCAAACTATCTCCTCCTTCAGAGGTTCACCTACTTGTCTCTTCAACCCTGGACAGATCTATGGCATAGAACTTTATAAAGAACCAAGTGACTTCTGTGCTCCTTTGTCACAAATACAGAGAGAAATTTACAGTCTAGTAATTTGACTTCTTTTCCTCTTATTTATTTGTGGGTGGGCTTTTTGTTGTATTTGGGGCGTGGGCAGGAATACATGTGGAAGTTAAAATACAATTCAGAAATTGGGTCTTTCCTTCTACCATGTGGGATCCTAGGTTCTAACTCACCTCACTGAGCTTTATAACAAGGGCCTCTCTCACTGAGCCATGTCACCAGCTCCGGACTGTTGTCTTAAACAGTAGTTTTACTTCTAAGATGAACCACCATTACAATCGCATCATATAAGAAATCGCATGTTCTAAGCATGACCCATGCCTTCAGCTAGACTGTTTCTAGTAGCCTATCAACCCAGTTACCTGCTTTCACTTATGTGTTATCATTAATTAGTATCTGGTTGCTGAATTAGGTATAATGGGTGACTGAAATTTATATCCGGGACCTAGCAAGTTGTATTACCTTAGCCCAAAGAAATTCCAAGAGCTACTTCTGAAGCAAGTAGATTCTCTCCAAAACATTTCCACATGTAGCTGTAACTAGTCAATAGAAAAATTTGTGGTGGCTGGAGTTCTACGCAGAGGACTCCCAATGAAGCTATTACCTGTTGTTGCTAGGTATTAGTAGGTAGGACATTCAACTCAGTTTGTAAACAGAGGGTGGCAGCCAAGATTACACCAGCATGATTGTGACTTCACTGGTCATACTTGCTATGTTACCTGCTGTATTTTCAAACTTGCCCCAAGGAACTTGATCCCTAGTCAGCATGAAGTCTAGCAATAACTGTCCCCCTTTCTGGCCCTTGACTTTATCCAGGAATCTCTTTGCTTTCCTCTCTACTCTTTTTTCTCTCTTATGTAGTGTTAAGGGGTTGAAAGGGTGGAAGAAAAGGGGTGGAAATGGGTGGAAGAAGGAAGAACCCACAAAGTAGCCAAAGTCAGTTACTTAGGTTAAACGTATAACTCTGCTCTAAAGCATGAAGCATGAGTCCCTGGGCTCAACCTCAGTGCCACAAAAGAAAAGAAAAAAAGAAAAAACTTTTGTTGCTACATGGAGATTAAGCATCACCTCACCTTTACAGATAAACTAAGATTTGGAAAAGCAAGGCAATCCGCCGAGGGCTCCAGTGCTTCAGTGTGCAGGCCAGGCTATATGCCGATTACATTTGCAATCATTCAACTACATTGCTTCATATTTCTGCATTTCCCCATATGTGCCTGTCATGTAGGTCTACCCCCTGCTTTATAACAGGGACTTTGGCTGAATTCTTCCTCTATTACCTCCTGGCTTATACGACAGCTCTCTGGGCTCTACCCCAGCATAGGGCTGCCCGTGTTGGCATCTCTGATGTGATGCTTGCTAAGTGAATGAAGTAACATCTCAAGTGTCACTTCTCTCATCTGTGAAAAGGGAGTTCTGAGGGATAACTCCTGGACTTTATTGATCATGTGGTGTGATCGTTTGTAAAGTGTCAGTAGCAACCAATCTGTAAATCTCCAACATGTGACAGCCATTATTAGTGCTTGAGGATGAACAGCTCAAGTGAATCAGTATTTGAACCCAAGATCTGCTTACTCGAGATTTAGAATTTGCTTTGATGCTCTGTGATAACTGACCATAGTTCCAGAGTCTCCATCATAGTTGATCTAGATCTTTGTTTGAGGTTTTGACTTAAGCCACTGTTTGTAACTGTTCTTGTTGTTATTTTTAAAAATACCTGACAAGATCAGCTTACAAAGGAAAGGGTTGTTTGGGCTCAGTGTTTAAGTGTAAGGTCCATCACAGCAGGCAAGGCATGACAGCTGGGCTGTGAGGCACTGGACACTTCACACTTGTAGTTGGGGAGCACAGAGGGATGAATGCTCGTCCCCAGCAACCTTTCTCCTATTTGCTCCAGGAATGCAATGCATGAGATGGTCCTGCCCACATTATCTCGAGATTTCCATCTTTAGTTCAACTTTGTGGAGATACCTCCATGGACATATCTACTGGTATGTCACCATGCTAATCCTAAATCTAGTCAAGTTGACAGTGAAGATTGACCACCACACCTACCACACAGTGCAGCCTTGGGTGCTAGTTGGAAAAGACTAGGAAGAGCAGATCAATCCAACTGTTGTTCTAAAGTATACTCATAAGCCAATCTGCCTTAACTAGAAAGACATTCCACCAGTTAGAACATGAAACAGTAAGCTGAACTGACTGAAAATATCCAGATTGGATGGTTTTAAAATATCAACCATGACCATGTCAAAACCTAAATGCATCTTTTCTACAGTCCTCCACTGTTTTGTTTGTTTGTTTGTTTGGTTGGTTGGTTGGTTGGTTGGTTGGTTGGCTGGCTGGCTGGCTGGCTGGCTGGCTGATTGGTTGGTTGGTTGGTTGCTTGCTTGCTTGCTTGCTTGGTTTTCCACAGTCCAAGCTCACTAATGTTAGTTTTAAAGGTAATTCTGGGAGGCTCGGTTGAGAGACATTTGCTTTCTGAAGAGGGCTCTTCATCAGACTCCTTTGATCTTCATAAGTCTGTGATCACCTTGTGGTCATGCTTACCTATATCTCCAGTATTGATGTAGTCCTTCTGTTTGGTTTCTTTATCTTTTTAGTTATACATTTTTAACAATTTAAGATGTAAGACAATGTATTTGGATCATATCCACTCTCCCCTTTTGTCCCAGACCTCCAGCACCTCCTAAAACCATGTTTTCTCCCTTCTCTCCCTCTTCCTTCTTGATAAGTCACTGAGTTCAGTTAGGGCTCTGTGTATGTGCATGGGCGCAGGGCCATTAAGCACAGTATAAGCAACTAAGAAGAGACCACACTCTTAAAGAAAAGGAATTCTGCCGGGCAATGGTGGTGCATGCCTTTAATCCTAGCACTTGGGAGGCAGAGGCAGGCAGATTTCTGAGTTTGAGGCCAGCTTAGTCTACAGAGTGAGTTCCAGGACAGCCAGGGCTGCACAGAGAAACCCTGTCTCGGAAGAAAAAAAAAAAAAGAAAGAAAGGAAAAAAAATTTAAAAAAGAAAAGGAATTCTCCCTTTTCCCGCAGCCATGACTTGCCCAAAGCTTCTGAGCTAGGTGTGGGTCTCCTGAGTGCCTCCTCTGTTCATGCTGGAACACTACCTGGCTTGATCTAGCACTAGTCTTGCCACATCACAGTTCCATACTCAAGTACACAGCTGATACTTGCTACTTAGTGCCCTGCCTCAGCTTTCACACTGTGGAGGGGGGAATTAAAATCTACTTTATTTTCTGGAAATCTGTCACTACTTAATTCTATAGTTAACTTGGAAAGAGAACCAAATAGACATAAAGAATCCTCAGGGATCAACTCCTTTCATAGTTAAATGTCACTGCTTGTTACAAAGGCAGTACCTTCCTCATTTTTGCTGTTGCCATTATTTTTATAGTCTTTGTCCCTCATCCTTTAGAAAACTGTATCTTGTTATCCATCGTCCCTCTTCACCTGATTCCCAGCTCAGTGTTAAAAGTGAGGGCAAGCAATTCTTCAAGTCCCCATATGACCTACAAGACAGATCCACAGTGCCTAAGCCCAGGACCAAAAACACAGAAAGAAAGGAGACCACAATGTCGCTGGCATTACATCACCCGAGGCCACTCACGGTGAGTCTTGCTCACCCCACAACTCTGCTGCCTTGAGAAACAGAATATTTGAAAGAGAATTCCTGAAAATTATTTGATTGCTTTGAAGCATGATGTTTTATCAGCCTCCCAGCTGTTTCCATACAGAAGTGTTACTGAAGGTAGCCATGTTCACCAACCGTAGGACTGAAGAATATCAACTCATCAGTGGTAGGTTAAGGGATCAGATTTCCAAGGTTGTTTCTAGAAAATGGTGTTTAATCAATTCCTTCAACCAGGCTTGAGCATAATCTAGTAAGCAGATGTGAAGTGAACAACTTATTGTGGGGCTCCCTGTATCCGTTCAGAGTCTGCCAGGCTCAGAATCAGAGCCAGGACACTGCACAGAGCAACTGCCGATGCCTGCAGCATTGGAAATGAGAATACAGAGCAGGCTAGGCAGGGCACAGTAGAGCTCAGAGACAGGAAACCTTCCAGCCTGCCTCCACTGGAGGAGCACGTGCAGCAAGGAACAAGGAACCACTTAATGATTAATCACTGTCAACCTTTGTTCTGGTTAAAGACTTGGTTGTTGGGCGAGACTTGTAATGAGGGACTGTTTGGAGCCTGTTGCTATGAGATTGCATTCGATCCTCAGTGGCTGGAAGGCACAGTGGGGCTAACTTGAAAGCGCTCTCACAGTGCCTGCTAGAGGTGAGGAAGAGGCTTTGGAAAGGCCTGCTCCCAAGCATCACTCCAGAGTCCGGGAAAGCGCTGGTAGCCAAGCCTGGGCTTAGCTCAGGTGACATGAGATTTTTAACAAATTCTAGAAAACTGACAATAAGTGAAATAGATCAAGGTGATTTATAAAAGAACAAAAACACACTCCCAAAATATACATGAATCACAGAAGTTTACAGACAGCACATAAACACACACCGACACGCAACTTTTCAGAAAGCAAAATGTCACCGTTCCTCTTAGCATAAGGTACTGAATTGTGAATTTCAAGCCAAATTCTTCCTCCTTACCAGGTTCCATAAAAGGCTGGAGTCTCTCTTGACATTTTCTTTAAAGTTAAGGGAAAAAAATAATCCTATTGTTGATTAGTTGGCTTGTAGACTTTTACGTTGACATTTAAAACCCTTGATTTTACTAACAAGAGGCATTTTAAGGAAGGAAAGCAGTATTTTTAAATTCAAAAAATTATTCTTCTGTGTTGAAGTGGACTTATAAAACTATGGAACTTTTATAAGCATTTTTGTATTGATATTCTAAGATATATGCATAGGTGGAAGTATTGATATAGACTGAGGAGTAGGGTAATACTTTTAGATGAGAAAGATCTCTCACTCTGTCTTTCCCTCCCTCTCATCTCCCCTCTCTCCATCCTCCAACAAATAAATGTGGTTACCATTGTTTTAATAAGTCTGTAAAATGTACCTTCTATTGTGTTTTATAACTTGATTATAACTGTTAGTGTCGAAGTGTCATCTCTTCCCTTAACCCATCTACAGTGAAATCAGAAAAGCTGAGTAAGAACTGTTTTGACCTCAAAAACCATCAAAAATGCAGTGTCTGGGGGGACTCCCTGTCCCTACCTGCTCTGCAGGTTGCCCCAAGCTCTCCATTTAACATCAAAGGAGAGTCTACTAATCACAGTGACCCAGAGAGCTGGAAACAACAAATCCAGCAGTCCCAGTGTCTCCCAAGAGATTTCCTCTAACTCATTCCAAACAGGAAAAAGTCATTTTTCATTTAAATGTCTAAATAGAATTCATTTTCTTCGGAAAATATTCATGACCTGTAAGCACTGCAATTTTCATTATATTGAGACTATGTTCAAATATGATCCATGAGGAAGAAGAGGTTTTCCTCTGACCATAATTATCTGTTGGTCTTATAATGTGGTTATATAATTGAGAAAACTACAATGATAATGGGTAACTGGTTAAGACCTTAGAGTTGTCAGAGAATAGATCAATCTTGATGCTACCCTATGTCCCTGTTCTTGTTCAGGTAACAGCTTCCCCTAACTGGAACTACATAATGGGTGGGCCTGACTGGTTTCCTATCCTTGACCATAGATATTTACATGAAGGAGCTTGACCATTGTGGAATGCTGGTTGGTCCTTGAGCACATGTCCTTGAATACTATTTTGAAGCAGCTTACCTAAAGTCTTTAGGAGAGTTGGAAAATGTATCAAAATAAATCACTTCATACAGAACACTGTAAGCTATTATTTGCATTTAAATAGAAACACTATAGCCTTCCTTTACGGTGACGAATGCCCCCTGGTAACTGACCACATTTCTGATTCTCCTAAGAGGTAACTATCTATCAAAGACCCTCTTTCCCCACTAGCCTCTGAACAATTGCAGGCATATAAGTGTAAGTGTAATAGCTGTTTCTGTGAATGTTAAATTTGACTGTTAAATATATCCACTACATACCAAGAGCCTCTTTCTGATTTTTATGAATAATAATAATACAGTAAACTTGGTGAAATCACCTAACGAGGCAGTGTTTTCCCCATGCAAACAGCAACTATCCCACTGTCTCTTATCATTGACATGAACTGCATCCTAATTGCCAAGTAGAAAATGATTAATCCAGCTACCAGAACTGTGCTGAAGGCCGAGATCAGAGACACTGTGTGCAAGTGTTCACCTGCATTGGGGGTGGAGGACACGAGGTAGCAGCTCACTGCAGAAGGACTGCAGTCCATGGGCCTGGCCATTGTCACACTCGGTGCTGTTTATTTGTCTGAAACCAATTAAATTACTTTCCCTAACACTGTAAGTTAAGAACTCTCATTAACACCACATCTAAGAGCGTAATTTAGTATTAAAACACGTAGGTTTAATTAACTCTCAGAATACTCAGAGGCTGTCTTTTAAACACAGAGTGCTAAAGCTCGCCAGACACCTGGAAAGCAGCGACTTTTCAAAACAATGCTGACACCTCAGTGGTGCAGAAGAAGGTGTTTCTACACAAGGAAAGCAGAAGGGACCACTATGGGGGAGTCAGATGAACATGATGAGCCTCAACTGAAAATCTATTAAGCAAATCAGACCCTAGGGTGAGATGATTCAGCTGTGTCTTGCTGGTGCCAAAGCAGCCACAGTAGCCGATGATGTTAATCTAAACATTCTTTTCAAAACAACTTTTTTTGCAATATGTGTATATAGTTGCATTAAGCTGCATGGTGCCCAATGGGGTGGCCTTTCACATACTTGGCCCAAGCTCTGCTAATCTTACAGGGGATGTGACCAGTTGTTGTTTTTAAATTGTCTCATTTCCTTCTCAGGATAGCTGATGAGCAATACTTTTAAATTCTAGAAGGATCCAGTTGGCTCAAGTTTAGTCATAGTTTTTGATTTGAATGTTAGATACTAACATTTAAATACTAAATGAGCTGTTATTTGGAGTCAGCCAGCTACTAGGGAGTTGTAGTGGACCCAGATGTACACTCTCTTGAGAAGTGCCACATGGATCTGGAAAGCACAAGACAATGTAAACACTGCAGATCGCACCACGTATTAGTCTCCTCATGTATGCTCAACTGATCAGCAGCGAGGAGAAGCCACACATGTTTACCCAGTTAGAGTTCCGATCAAGAATCTGCCCTTCAAGCAACAGAACCCAAAGCAACCCACCTTCCCAAATCACTGAGAAATAGGGGTCACAAGTTCCTGTCCACCTGTCCATTGTGGAGGTTACATCTCAGGCTTTCATGGTGAGCTAGGACTTTGCATTGACCAACCACTGACACTCTGGGCTAAGGCACCAGGGTCATATCCAAGTTTGGTATTTGTAATTTTATTGAAATGTTATACTGAAAACACATTACTTTCTTAAGACTTGGATAACTGTGAATTGTAAGTGGTTTATCTGATTGTTAATCAAATACCTGTTACTTAGCAAGGTGGCTGCAGAGTAGGCATCTGTGCGGCTGATTTAATCAAAATAGAAAATATAAGACCGCCCAAAAAAATCATTGACCTTCCTTGTTCTTAGAGTAGATTTTTTTTTTTTATTTACAGTTATCATTTTTCTAAAATGTTACTGTGGTACCTTGCACATAAAAATGTATTTGTACAGTTTACATAAATAAGATTTGGTAAATAACTTAATTTTCTGGGTACTGATTCAAGAGAAATCTCTACTCTTTTGAAATTTGTCCCTTAGAGGCTTAAGGAGAACTCGGCTTTTTTGAAGTCCCAGGGAAGCATTTGGTGGCTTGTATCCTAACCCAGGGAACATTTCAATGCTGCATGTGACAGAGAGCACACGGCCCCTTCCTGACACCCCCTGTGGCCACTACAGTAAAGCACTTGAAGATTCTCAATAATGTCACAGGACACGAAGTTGTTTGAAGACATTAGCCGGGCAGTGTGCATTGTTTGCTCCTCTGGAGCTCCAAAGCACTAAGCAAAACAGGACAATGAATATAGCCTCCGTTTCTCTTTTAAAGCAGGGAGCTTGTCTTAGATTTGTTTTGTACATTTTAGTACACAATAGAGAATCAAGGCTTAAAAGTTATATTATTCCTAGGAAATTGAAGGATTGTTTGTTTGTTCTTTGCTATTGTTCTTGGTTTTTGTTTTCTTTTTTTGTACAGAACTATGGAAAGGATAGACGTTTTTACAGAATCACTCGAGAACTTATACCAGAGCCACACAATTTTACATTGTGCTTTCTGACACTTCTATGTGTGAATATGTCTGGCATTCCATCTATACATTTCTCTAGTGTTTCCATTGCAAGCCTCCATTCATTTGCAGAAGAGAACGAACACTTTGAGACCCCATCCTTCACCCCACCTGGCCCAAAGCCATTATTTGATTATGATAAAGTAGAGAGATTATGATTTTGCATGCCATGTTGCTAAATCATATTTTAGACTCAGCTGAGAAATAGAAATTGAATTGTTTTCTTCCAGTGGTATGTATTGTTCACTTGACCAAGTACAAAAGGAATTTCAACTATTTGGCCAGATTAGAACTAAGATTATAATCTAAATTCCACATTTTAAAGTTGGAGAGCATAAGGTCACAAAAGTCACAAAGAAAGACTAAAATTGACAGGGTTCATAGGTTACAGGGCCAACTCCTAGAAGAATGTACTTATGTATAAATATATACATATAAACTATAAGTTGATAATTGTTAAAATAAATGTTAACTCTCCTTCAATGCTGAGTGCATCTGTGCTACATGTTAAAACACCACAGAGCCATCACTTACAAAGACCATGAAAAGCATTTCTCCAGATTCAGCAGTCTGAGAAAACTAAAGTCAGGGTGCTGGCATGGCATGTGCAGAGGCCGCTTTTGCCAATGGCTTCTTCCTTCAAGGCAGACGGAGAAGGTAGAATGGACTGAGGCTCCTCTTAGAAGGAGCTCTGAGAATGGAGCCTTGTGGCCCTGTTGTCTTTTAAGAGGCTCTACCTGTTAATTCCAGTATGAAGATAAAGTTTCAGTGTGAGTCTTTGGAGAGTTATTCAGCTGCAGCAAACACTGCCTGTGTTAACTGGGCACAATGTCTGTAATCTTAACACGAGAATGTGGAAGCAGAAGGACCAGGAGTTCAAGGTCAGCTTTAACTACTTAGTGAGTTTGAGACTAGCCTGGGCTACACAAGACTCCAGCTAAACAGAACAAAACAAGCAAACAAACAAAAACCATGAGGCTGAAGAGATGGCACAGCAGTTAAGAGCATCAACTGGGATCAATTCCCAGCACCCATAAGACTGCTCACAGTGATCTGTAACTTAGTCCCAGTAAATGCAATGCCCCCTTCTGGCCACCATTGGTACACAGCCATACTAGCAGACAAAACACACATATAAAATGAAAAAACTCTCACCACCACCACGCCGCCCCTCCATGCATAACATCCACTGGGAGGCAAAGGCTGTGACTGATGTGATATTACCGGAGTCCCTCAGCAATCACACTATTACTCTATTACTTATGGGGATAACGTCAACACCACTTATGGGATACAGGTCTACCACTGATAGGATTGCCCACAAATACTACTCCCCAGTCGTTTCCCTTTGAGAGAAGCAGTACCAATAGTGTTTAGTTCCACATGTGCAAGGGACTGGACAATGGCTGCTCATTGGTGTGTCAATGGTGCCAATATAAACCCTACATTGCTTACTTCATCACCACGTAGCTAAGAAGTTGTTAACTACCAGGTTAATTTAATGAGAGAGCTTAGTATCTATCTGAAGTTGTATGCATACTCTATGCTACTGTACTAAGTACTTCACTCCCTTCATACTGTTTGGTCTTAAAAATCTTCTGATCCTATTTTAACCCCATACAGCTTGGTGAAAAGTGGAGTGGGGATTTTAGCCGAGGATGTCTGCTGCCACCTTTCAAATTGCTTTTTAGAACACAGGAATATTTTCTAAACATTCCATGCATTAACAAGCTCATTTGCCTTCTAGAAGAAGACAAGTTTCTTTATTTTTATCTCCTCTGATTTAAATTTGGAACAATAGTGAGATATTGTTATTGTAGGGATTAAACAAGATATAAAGCCTTTGATCCATGACCTCTAGTTCTCAAAAACTGACACCTGCTAATGGGAAATCTCGGGTTGCACAGCACTACCGTCGTCACTGTGGTCATTGCTGGTGACAACATGAAGTTCCTATCTCCCACTCTTGGAAGCATCTTTGTCACGGTGGGGGGGGGGGGCTCTCAAAGATAACACATCCATTCGCAAGCACTAGAATTAAGAACATGGCTCTGCCTCTGACTCACTTCCTCTTCTACTGTAGTTTCCTAGTTACCCCTGAAAAGATTAGCACTTTGACAGCTTGTGGCTCGTTGACAGGAAGATCTGTCCTTGTTTCTACTCTGAACTGCGTCCTTGTTCATTCATATACATTTTTAAGATCATTTATACATTTTTATACAGAGAGAGTCCACCATACCCAAGGACTATCCTAATGAATATACCCTAGTCATCCAATCACATTGCTAGAAGGCAAATGGGTATAGACTATGGAGCCACTGCAGTACTGACTGACATATGCTGTGACTGGCATGGGCTAGTGTCATTTGTCACAGCCACAGAAGACCCTCAACCTCAGGGACTCAGAGAGGACTGCCTGATAGACATTTTAACTGAGCCCAGAAAGAGGGAGCATCAGCTGACAGGGAGGGGGAAGCAGAGGAGCAATGTTCCAGACAGATAGGATTATTATGGTTTGAATGAGAATGTCCCCATATGCTCTGTATTTAAATACCTAGTCCCTGGCTGGCAGTTCTGTCTGTGAGACATATCATTATGTTCACAAACAAATCTTTGATGAGCAGAGGGTGAACTTCACAGACTGAGGTCTGAAGATGGTCTGGACACATTTAGGGAGTACAGAAGCTTCTTGAAAGAAAAGACAAACTTGTTGGTTTCTGTGTGTGTGTTGGTTCTCTGTGTGCTGAGATGAGAAGAGAGGCAGGCAGAATTGATAGCTTTATGAAATCTTCACAGGGCATCATAAAACAATAGCACATTTGGCCCTAGAGACAAAGAGCTGAAGGCCAACTTGCAGAGCAGAAATCTCAGGTCCACCACAAAGAGCCTTTCTAAAGATGAAGAATTTCTCATTTAAGAAAAACAGTCTCATTCCTTCCCAAGTGAGTCTGTTCTTCCTGCTCTACCCTGATCCACTGATGTTCTGTTCGTGGCCACAGTCCACTCCAGAGATGCCTCCTTATGGAGCTGCTCTCACAGACAACCCATAATAGGTGTGCACCCCGTGACTAAGAACAGACAGGTCCTGGAGACTTGACTATTAGGCAATATCTGAAGGAAGTCTCATTTCTGTCAGTGGAAGCCGAGAGAATACACAGTGCAGGCTCAAACTTTCCCTGCTGAGCAAGCGGTGGAAAATCCTCCAAAAGAGATGTGTCCACCTGATGATCTTTCTCAAAGGAAAATGCTAAGACCAGGGCTGGCGAGATGGCTCAGTACATAAGGGCACTGACTGCTTAAAGGTCCTGACTCCCAAAGGTCCTGAGTTCAAATCCCAGCAACCACATGGTGGCTCACAACCCTCCGTAACAAGATCTGACGCCCTCTTCTGGTGTGTCTGAAGACAGCCGCGGTGTACTTATCTATAATAATAAATAAATCTTTAAAAAAGAAAAAGAAAATGCTAAGATCAGAATATTTTCCCTTCCTTATCCACCTCCAATGCCTCTGCCCCACACCCACACCTAGGGAAGGACAGCACCACACCCCTCCACACACACACACACATCTCTATCAGATGGAAATCTCTTAAGCAAACGAATCTTCTTTTTTACATTTTTAAAAATGATTGCATGTGTGTGTGTGTGTGTGTGTGTATGAGTTTATGTGTACCTTCTGTATGAGTGTTCCCATGGAGAACAGAATAATGTGTCAGTCCCCTGGAACTGGAGTAACAGGTTGCTGTGGATAGCCATGTGTATGCTAGAAAAGGAATTCGGGTCCTGTGAAAGAGCAGCAAGTGCCTCTTAGCCACAGAGCCATCTCTTTCAGGCAGTGAGTGTTTTATATACTACATTTCCCAGGATTTAGACAAGCACCCTTTGTCTTTTGGTTAGATATGTGACCTTGTGTAGCTTAAGTCCTTAAGGATGGGGCTATATCTTCATCTAAAATGTGGAGTTTGACCGAGACTTTGTAAGTTCCTTCCATTTTCAGTGGCTGCCATGCATGCCGTGGGGGAGGAGAGGAGTCGGGAAGGTGTTAATGGAAACACATATCATGATAGCATTACTTATTCAGTTTGCTAATTACTTCCGAGAATTTCAGGATCCCGTCCCTAAAGCACCCTCTACCCAATTTTATGCAAAATATTAAAGTCTCTAGCATAGGTAAGCAGGAGCCAACAGACTTGTTCTGTTAAGGCCAGATATATTTGGTCACAAGGTTTCAGCCACAGCTCTTGAATTCCGCTGTTATAATATACAAGCAGTTACAGACAAAATGTAAGTGAATGTGTGAGATTCTAATCTGACGACATTCTATTTACTAAAAAAAGGTGGCCCGTGGGATGTGGTACAACCTTTGTGCCATTTACTGACCCTTGAAACTGAACCCTGAAGTCTCCAACCCGAGATGGAAATGTCTCTGGTTTCCAAACTCCATTTGCAGTAATTCCCTGACAGATCCCTCTACAGCGATGTCCTTGTGTCAAACAAGGGCCATTCAATCACTTCAGCTGCCCACGGCCACCTTGCCATGCATACCCCCGATAAATGATTTGAAGGATTTGGTTTAACAGCTTAGAAGGAATCCGAAAGAAACAGCTCAGGCAGCGTGTTTCTCAGGCAGAGATATAAATAAATGGCTTTATCAGCAGACAGTGCTGAAGATGAATAGCCTTGGAGAACAGTTGAGCAGTTAGTTCATTGAGACAGGGAATGCAAGAAGGGAGGAGAGAAGAAAGATTGATTGAATAGCAAACCAGTTTGTGAGATCTACTGTCCAGGCCTGCCCAGCTGGCTACTTTATCTTGAATTTATTTTGTAAATTACAGATGCTTAGCTCTAGAAGCCAAGAAAAAGGAAGGGTAGTCAAACAACCCAAAAATACTCCCAGGGGTCCCTAGTAACTCTAAGGACTTTGTTTTGTAAGAGAAAATCATTAAATTTCCTCCCTGTAAACGAGAGGCACAGAGAACCATTTCAATCAGATGTATAGAATAGCACATATTCTTTAGCTGTTCTTTAAGTAACAAGAGAACAATACTTATTTTCAAACTCTGAGTCCTTTATGAAAGCTGCTGTGTGTCTGTACAGCTCACAAAACCATTTTAACAATGACTAAATTCAACGAGCCTTACTATATCACAGATCTCTCGAGGACCTGGCAGACTCTTTTCTTTGCTATCTTCTGACATGTCTAATACACTAGCTTCCTACCTCTGGCTGAAGTCAGTTCTCCATCACAGAGAGAATCCTTGTTTCACACTAGAACAAAATAACTGACTACATCATTCTCATTTTGTAGCATGTTAGGAAGACTACTCACATGTTGGTCACAGGATACTGAGATTCTTTATTGAAGTAAGATCTACCTGCTAAGCCTTATCTCTTCTGTTGACCCTAAGATTCTCTTCATACACCGTTTCATTAAATATGTATTCTACTTTGAGGTCTCAACCTACACAAAGAGTTCTAGACACCTGAAAAAAGCTGAGAGTGGGAGAGGTGCTCTTCCCCAGGGAAGAGCACACCAATCAGTTGTCCAGTGACAAACAGTCACCCTGAAAACATACATACAAGTAAAATTATACAGACTTAACAGGTTATATTTAGGAGTATATATGTATAATCAAATACATATGCGCCTGCAAGAACAATTGCTGAAAAAAAGAGGTCATGAATTTGAAATAGAGTAGTGAGGGCTGTATGGGAGAGTTTGGTGGGAGGAAAAGAGAGGAGGAAATATAATTAAGTTATATTAGCAAAGAACTTAAAGTAGAAAATTATATATATGTATACATATGTGTATACATATATATACATGTGTGTGTATATATTCTAAAGCTGGATGAGGGAGTGCACACCTATAATCTCAACACACACTTATGACTACATACTAAATGTAAATGAAGACAGGGTGGGTTAGCATCAAACATTACAGCATTAGAACTTAAGACAGAAAAAGAAAACATAAATGAAAGGTGCTTCAATTATTTTAATCGGGTGTGTGTTTGTAACTTGTTACCAAATCAGGCTTTGACTCTAAGTCTCTAGAACCTGGGGATTTCCACGCTGATAACACTACCACAATCGAAATGACATGAGTTGTTCACAGCCACACGAGTACATACACAGTATCATGGAGGTGAGCATGAGTCAACTTTAGCACGGCTTCCATTTGCCCTCCAGGAGGAAAGATGTATTGGGTGGGGGGAGAACCAGCTGATGTCTGTGGTGTTGAGTTTTCCATGGCTGAAGCTGCGGGTAGCAGTAAGGCTAGATGTAGGAACCCGAGCCAATGCATTGCAGCATATTTCTCTTTCAAAATATTTTATGTACTGAAGTTTGCACAACATCTTGGCAATGAAGGCATGTCTGTGAAGGAGGTGCCTTGTGTTTCACAGCTAACATAAGGGCAAAAAATATGACAGCAGCTAAATGTGACTTCAGTCACGAAATGAAAGAATGTGTAAGAGTACCATGAGAAGGCCTATGAGGTACAAGTTCAAAGGTAAAAAAAATTTCTACAAAATTCCAAGAGAATTGATTTCTCTCTCGTTCTTCCACACCAGGACATGCCCGCTCCAGCACTAGTTTGAAATTTGGACAACACTTGAGACTTGAGGGAAAAGGGTCTTAGAATATTTTTGGTATTGTCTAGGAATGAAACTAAGTTTAGAACAGTCCATCTGTTTGATTAGAGAGAAAAAGAGCTGCGTTTTCTTGGCACGCACATCCTTTCTAAATCTCAGAGATGGGCGTTGTTCCAGATTTCTCTGGAAATCATTCTGAAGCTCATCAGTTCTGCCAACACTAAGCACGCTGTCCATCTCTTTTCTTGTAGTTTTTTTTAAAATTATATTTTATTTCTTCTTTGGAAGTCTCATGTATTACTGCAATGTAACTTGCTCCTGTCTAGCCTTTGCTGCTTCCTTCCAATTTTCCCTCGTACCTCCCAGTCTTCCCCAACTTCATATTCTCTCTTTTCTGTGTTATTAGTAACCCTGAGTCCAATTGGTACTGTGGATATGTTCATGATGGATGAGGGACTATGCACTAGGCATGGACTCCTACCAGTGTAGCTTGTAAGCTCATGTGTTAACTGAGAGTGTATAGCTGTGTGTCCCCTTCCAGTTCCAAATGAACTCTGCATGTCTGATCAAGCTTTTGTAGAACTGCTCTCAGGGATCTGCACAGCTAACTTATCTGCTTCAAAAGGAAAAAGATAAAAATAAACATGCACACTTGGAATAGCATTAGCATCTATGAGTAGCCATTGTTAAAGCCCTTCCTTGGTACCAGCCAAGTGATTGTCACAGGCCGCGTCAGTGACGTCAACACCTCAATACTATCATCATTTTCCCTGTTCCCATTTTACAGATGAGGAAAGCAAATTCGCTTCTTTTGGACCCCCATCTAATAAATGCTAGAACCAGGGCATGGAGTGGGCAGGCCATGCCCCAGAGCTCCCACTTTTGTCCACTATAGTCATGCAAAAAGATTTTTTAAAAAGTCCTTTGGAGTTATTTTTTCTACCTGTTTCCAAACATTTCCTGTAAACATGAAATATTTTTCTCTCAAAGTCTTACGCAAAACTTCAATCTTCTTAGAAAAGACTGTTTAGGTTGAAATAGAAGAGAGGCCCGACCACCGCCCCCAGTATGTTCTCTCAGCTTGATTCTGACGTTTCCAAAGCTCTTTCCTCCCCTCTCACCCTGCCTCCTTCCTCCCACCACAGGCTCTGCTTCCCTCGCCCTTATCTGAGAAGTCCCAAGGGTTCTGCCCTCAGTCCTCCCCCTCCCCCCACCCCTTGTATTTCCTACTCTGCTTTCTTTCCAAGACACTCAACTCTATGGATTTTCCTCTATTCCGCTCTGCCAGGGACTCACAAGCCCTTGTCTTCAAGTCCACATTCCTAGTGGCTTGTAAGACACATGGAGACAAGTGACTTCCAGGTGCTCCGTGGATTTAAAGTTGAAAGGTCACAAGAAAATGACTGTATTGGTAGATGGCTCATACAAAATTCCATCTTCAGTGTTTACTGTCCCAGCTTAAAGCAGCAGCAGCGTTGTACCGCGATGAGAAGGGACATTCTTCAGTCAGGCTGACCTGGCTCCAAAACCTCCTCCACGTCACACCTCCAGTTCCAAGGTCTCCCTCAGCTCAGCTCATCTGCAAAATCGAAATAAAAATACTAGTTCTTGTTTGTTTTGGTGGGAGGATTGGATAAATGGTGTAAAGCATTGAGTGCTAGGTCTGGCCTGTGTGCTAAGTCTCTGTGTTTGGCTGTCCTTCTAATTATTCTAGATCCCTTTGCTGTTTCATATGTTATTAAGATACAGTTTCCTGTTGCAGTTTCCCACTCCTAGGCTTTCAGACTGGCAACTTTCTACTAGAAAGAAAGAGAGAGAGAAAGAAAGAGAGAGAGAGAGAGAGAAAGGAAAGAGGAAAAGAAAAAAGCTTAAAAGCTTGGTAGGTAACATCTTTTTAACAGAATACAGGAGAAGCTAGCTCCCAGGGATGCTGTAGCATCATACTGCTCAGGCACCATGAGAGTTCCTGTGTTGGTCAGCTGTAAGTATTTGCTGTCCACCTGGAGAAGAAGCGTTGGACTGTTCTGCGTCTATGTATTTCGTGTTTCCCAGAGGTACACGAACATGGGCTGGCACATAGACAAAGAAACCTGCCTCCTGGCCACTGCCATCAATGCATGAAGAGTTTTCCAAATTGTTATTTTATAATATTTTGTTTGTGTGTTTTGTATTTTGGGTTTTGAGACTTTGCTTCCTGTAACCCAGGTCGGCCTCGAACTTGTTACATACCAGAGGATGACCTTGCACCCATGGTCCTCCTGCCTCCACCTTCTGAGAGCTGGAAGAGACAAGAATATTTCACTATGCCCGGGCTGATCTTATAATTCCTAGCCTCTGTAATCTGAGCATTTTCTATCCCTTGGTTAGATATGAATTCTAGAAGGAAACTGTGTTTTCGAGTCTTCTTGGAGTTCTACTAGTACAGAGCTCTGTATACTTCATTAGGATATAAGCCCTCAGAGGGCTTAGCTGCTGTCTTTACAGGGTTCTGATGTATTGATGCCTAAAAACGGGTAGATCAAAGTGGAAATTCCCAAATGTCCAATGTTATTTGATATATGACATTGTTTCCTTAATCATTGCCAGTGAGTGGGGTGTCCCCTTAGCATAAACTGCTGTGAAATGAATGAGTCTCTAAGTAAGAGGACAAATGTCTCCTGCCTGCTGTCTAGAACGGCTATGCAACTTTAAACACATGGTTGGAAACTCCATTTTCATTGTAGGAGCAGAAATAACAAATGCACACTGACTTGTTAGAGAAAAGAAATGGCTGTCACTGTGATGTTTTTGCTTCAGAGATGTTGAGGGTGTCACTGAACAGTTTCTTTGAAGTTCCATAAACACCTCTGGAGTGAGGAGACTACTAGAGGCAGAGGGGAGCTTATCCTATGATGCCCACCATTCACCTGCCTGCTCTGCTTGCTGTGTTACACAACAATGGCTTTTCAAAAGCAATTCTCCAAATGTCCAACCCATTAACCAAATTTGATCTCCAATGGGATGAAAATATTTGGAATCTAAGCTTATCATCTTTGCACTCCCTGTGTCTTATTTAATTCACAGTAGCTTCCCCTCCTCCTCTCTCTTCTACAGGATCAACACACTGTGGTAGGCCAGAACACAGGCCCCAGTCCAAGTCCCAACTCCTACTCAAATCCAAACACTGGAAGTGGTTACATGAACTCCCAGCAGTCCCTGTTGAATCAGCAGATGATGGGGAAGAAACAGACCCTGCAGAGACCAACCATGGAGCAGAAGCAGCTTCTCCTCCAGCAGCAGATGCTGGCTGACTCGGTAAAGCTTTCTCCGAACTTCTAGTGTGGACACTTGTTGGCCTTGGAGAGATAAAGTGTCCCCTGTCCTCCTGTTTCTTGCCACATTCTAGTCCTCTACTTATGTGACAGTAAGGAGGATGTAGTGGATATAACAGAAACTAAACTGTTTGAATTTAAAGTGCAGGGGAGCAGGGGAAAACCTGATTTACCAGCTGCTAGGCATATGGATGGAGTACACAGCCCTCAATGGCTAGCCCTGCCCAGTTCAGGAATGTCTGTGGCCAGCAGGGCATTTGAAGGAAGCAAAGGAAAGCTCAGTTGTTCCCAGCCTCAAGGGGTGGAAATAGCGAACTGCACTTTAACCACCCCCAACTCCAAACTGATTTTTAGAGGTAAATGAGCTTTAAAGGAAAAATTTAAAGGCCAGCATGGAGTTTCACCAACAAGATTTGGCTTCCCCAGAGCAAAGCATCTCAGAATGGGGGGTGTTTTTTAAAAGAACACTTTAAATACATTTCCATTTCATCATCTTCGCCTGACCCCTTAAGAACCGCAAGGTTGTTTTCCCCAAATACCACTAGAGCTTTAGCCTGGGTTCTGGATTTATGTAGGCATTCCTCTGTATCCTCAGATATCAGCATCCACACCAACCCAAACTCCATTTCCTAAGACTTCAGCACCCTCTCCCTTCAGCCTGTGCTGTCCAGTGAAATCAGAAGGGACAAAGCCAAACAGTTCAGGGTAAATAGACCTACATTAAAAGGGAGAGTGAGGTCAGGTGCTGCAGTTCAGTGATAGACCTAGATAGGCCTAGTCTGCCTGAGGTCCTGGATTTGATTCCCAACAGTGCTAGATGTAGAAGATGAACTAAATCATTTCATATTCAAGGAACTTTTTAGAAACAGCCCTGAATGTCAAGTGTTATAGACACCATGAATATTCAGTGAATACTAAAAGATCATGAAGATACAGGATACAAACAAAAGAACCCCTTCCCCTCTTGTTGCCCTAATGGTCACAGAACCTGCAGGGAAATCACACACACACACACACACACAATCACATAAGTAGGTTATTGTAATGCATATGCTTAAATGCTGTGCTGTAGGAATTGCTAGAAATGGCTGCAGAGAAGTTACCTCCAAGGATCAGAAGGTTCAGAGGAAGTTGGAGGAAGAGTAGGCCCTGGGAGGGGGAAGTTGCCATCCCAGTCCAAAGATAGCACACTCACAACAAAGGACACACTGTCAAGGCATAGAGTGAGGTCAGCGATGGAGAAGGGCAGGACATGGAAGCCAGAGGAAGAAGCTTGCTAAATTACACTGTCTAAAAAGCAACTGCTTTTTAAAAAAGAAACACCGTGTTCAGATTTGTGTCCAACTAAAGATGGAGGCTGGTAGGAGAGAATGTCCTGCTCCAGTTTGAAAATATGGCAAATGGGCCAGGTAGTGGTGGCACACACCATTAATCCCAGCACTTGGAGAGGCAGGGGCAGGTGGATTTCTGAGTTCAAGGCCAGCCTGGTCTACAGAGTGAGTTCCAGGATAGCCAGAGAAACCCTGTCTCGAAAAAAGCAAAACAAAACAAAAAACAAAAAGAAAAAGAAAGAAGAGAAAAAATAGAAATGGTGGAAGCCACAGTTTTAAGCAGAGGGTAGACCAAAGACCAAAGGAGGCAGCCCTGGTTTCTACTTACTGATTAGTTACAGGTCAAACTAGTAAGACTGTAGTAAGTACAGGAGTCTTTAAACGAATTGCATGTGGAAGTGAGCCCTTAAGTTACAGGGTCTGAAATCTTTGTTCAAACCTGTTCCTCCCACCTCTCTCTGCCTTTTATCTTTATAACCGGAATAGCCGAGAAGCAAGGGTGAAGAGGAGAGAAAGTGCCATTTCCAACTGACTTACTGGCAAGACTTTTATCATTCCCCTTGACACTGCAAATTTGATCAGTTTTACACGACGGAGTTTCCGGGTTTTCTGCTTTCCTTACGAGATCCCTATTAAAAGTGACACACACATTCTTGAGGAGCTGGCGATGGTGCTGGCCTGACTCCCACTGGCTTCCCTGTTGAGTCTCCCTGGACAGGTGCAAAGGGCAGTGGTGGGATGAATGAGGACGGAGCTGCACTTTCTGTGGTCCTTACAAAGCATCCCACTTCTCTTTGTCTGGATGCCATTGATGGTGCCTATGCTTTTTAGCATATCCAGGAAGAAGCAGCCTTTGATGCCCCTTCTCATTAGCATATGCTTTGTAGTCATTCAAGGCCTTGGCAAGGCCGGACAGGCACCTAAATAGAGGCGTTTTCTCATAAAAGTTTGTTAGGCTCACTCTCTACCATTCTCCCACCAGTGAAGCACAAAAAATGTGAGACCAGTCACAGTTCCTCCAGTGATCATCATTATGAACACGCATTATAAACCTACTGTGTGCCAGGCACCATGCTGAGGTTTTACCGTACAAAAGGATTCATCCTTATACAAGGATTCTGAAAGAGATCCTAGAACCTCCCAAATCTTATACTTTTATGACTAAGGACAAGACAGATACCACTGAAGCAGGAGACACTGGGTTATGATGAAAAGTTCTTTTCAGCTGACACAGAGATGATTTCAGTAGTAGGTGTGAGTTTAGACTGGAGCCTCTCCGTGGCTGCTTCTGTTTAGTGTTGGCATCCAAACCTCTCTGGCCTTGTAGCACGGCAAGTCTGTGCTATGTCTCTTAAAGCAAGGTTTCCAGAGATAAATATGCTAAGGCTTTGAGTAAAATTAGCTCATCAGCTGGAGAGAGAAAAGGCCAATTGCTTAGGATACATTAAGTGAATCTGGATTGGAAATCTAGTGTGTGATTAGGAATCAAGGAACTAATCATCTCCCCCCCTCTCTTCCTCTCTCTGTCTGTCTGTCTGTCTGTCTGTCTGTCTGTCTCTCTCTCTCTCTCTCTCTCTCTCTCTCTCTCATACACACACACACATACACACACACGCTCACACACACACATGCTCGCACACGTGCGCACAACTGCTTCTTAGAAAAGGGATTTCAGAAGATCCCATTCTTGGCTTAAAAATCAAAACTGTCACTTTACACACGTGTTTACAACAGGGTTGCTTGCTCATAGCCACATTGGGTTGGTGGAGGACCCCAGGTTCCTCCTTAAACAGTTAGGGTTTAGACAAAACCACTCCACACTGACCACTTTTTCCCTTAATTTGTAAACCCATGTTTAAAAGAAATGTAATCCATATGCTTCTGATTCATTTACACTTAGCTCATCGAAACTATGTTTTATATGAATTATTTGGTGTTCAAAAACACTCTATGAGTCTTTCAAGTTTGTTCTTTCTTAGAAACAAGAAATGAATTTGGTTTGTTGTTATTTTAAGGCCCTTCCCTGGCCTCCCCAACCCCCGGGGCACACACTTCCCACTAGGAAATTCAGAGCTGAGTGGAAGCTGTGAGTTTGGGTGGCGCAAATGCATCGTTGGCTCTGGCTAACAACCTCATCTGCCTGTTACAGTTTTCTCTGTATTTATTGACTTTCCTATAATTACACTCTTCTGTCTCTACCTATGCCAGTTATTCTTATCTTTAGAAATGGATATTGCTTTACAGTGTATACAGAATTGCACTGAAGCACTTCCAGAAAGTTCCCAAATGCACAGTAAGAAAGAAAAGAAATAAGCATTCCTGACTAAGCTGATAGCAAGCACACAGCCGAGGCATCTTGTTTCCTATATAACATAAAACCTCAATGCATGCCAACCTCAGACAGAGTTATTCTGATATCATGAGAAACTAAGACCAAATAGGTCACTTCATAATATTTTCTAAAAACAAACAAGATAAATATGTGACCCCCAAACACTAAATGATATCCTCTCCTGCTAAGTGGCAATAGCCACTTCTCTCATCAATCTAGGAAAACAATCCGTTTACCTAGGTCACCCATGCCCAAGTCTTGTGGTAGGGTCATTCTCACAGCCCTCCAGAGACAGCTGAGGCTCTTCACTGCCCCTTGCTGCTGTGAATAATTCGAGCAGTGGAGTTCAGTGACCTGAAGGTTGGCCAAGGTGTTGGCTATGGTAAATGGATGTCCCATGCCCTCTATTACTGCCCACATTCACTTACTAGAAAAATCTAAAGATAGCTGGTTCTGGAACATTCTGTGCTTTTCATACAGGACACTGAGAAGGTCTTTGTATTGAGTGGCATGAAAGATTCAGAGTTCCTGACTATGGAATTTGTATCTGTTGTATTTCTTTGTGACTCTGGGCAAGTTACTTAGCTTTGTGAATCTCGCATGTCCTCTTTTAAATGACAATAGCCACCATTACCTTCAAACATATGCTAAGAGCAGATAGAAGAGAAGTCCTGTGCCTTTACCTGAAAGGTTAGCAAGTCTCTAGAAACCTCTCCCACGGAGAGCTGGCGGAGCCGCTAGATCAAATTACTGACAGCCCAGGTGTTCTCTGTTTTATCTCGCTGGCCAACCATTTTCCACAGTCAATAGACAAGAAAGCTCAAAAGACACACTACAACACAAAACAAACCCACAGACATTTATTTAGTTATCATAGAAATCTAATTAGCAAATGAAGGAAAGGAGCATGCTCAGTAGACACAAAGCGGGTGCGGAAGTGTATGGAGGAGGAGCAGAAAGGACAGTTCCATACAGGAAGAGATTCAAACTGAAAGTCCTGCCTCTGAATTTACACTGCCGCAGAAGGCATACCCTGAAACCCACACAGTGAAATGGCTCAGTTCCTTAGACCGAGTCCTCACTACACAGCCTATGCTTGCTTCAAGCTTGTGACCTTCCTGCCACAACTGCAGAGCTCCAGGATTTCAGGTGCACACGGCTGTGCTTAGACAACTATTCTTACATTTGTACCTTTTTGAACAGCATGCAGATTTTTTAAGTGAAAAAAGTATTCACTCAATTCAATATGTTTTCATTTGTGTTTTCAAGGAGAAACTTTCCCCTCAGGATCAGATGAACCGACATCTGACAAGGCCACCCCCAGACTACAAAGACCAAAGAAGAAATGCGGGCACCTTGCAGCCAGCTGCTCCGTATTCTGGTAAGAGTTCTTTGAAACAAATACAAATCACAATTGTGAAAAAGAAAACGACTCTATTGCCACAGTTTTCTTTCTCCATCTTGGAGAATGCATCTGCCGTAAAGCAGGAGGAGCACTGTGAGTTCAAGTCCAGCCTGAGCTACAGAGTAAGTTCCACGCTAGCCCAAATTATAGTGTGAGATTCTTTCTTTATTGCATCAACCTCAAAAAAATCCCATGTTTAGTCCTTTCATGAGTTCTCCCTTGTCCTTGCTTTGTGCTTACATGTTCACTACTTGTGAGAACCTTAAAAACCTGAATATTTTGTAACTGTCTTGTTCATCCAGTGTTGACTTTGACCCAGGCAGTACAAGGTTAAGTAGAAACAGCTCCCTTTTAGAACATCCACTGGCAACTTTCATAAAATCTTTCCTCATTGTGCCTTTGAACCCATCTCCCCAAGTATTCTCCTCCAAAGACAATACACCTTACCAACAAGGAATTATTAAAAAGCAAATCATGTTTTTAGGAAGCCTCCCTTAACCAAAGGTGAATTCTGTTTCAGTCACAAAACCAAAGTTTTTAATCACTCTTTTTCTCAGAATCTCCAGGAGTGGGGCCTAGAGGCTCCACAGTGTTGTCAGAGTGCAGACTTCTTTTGTCTTTCTGCTCCCTTAGCATGTGGCTCCCGTCCTAAGGGCTGCCCAGTAGCCACCGCAGCAGTCGCCTCCATATCCATTTTCCAGGCAGGGAGAAGAAGGGAGACCAGGCTAGCAAACGCCTGGAGGAGCCACGCCCCCTTGTAAAGCAGTCTGCTGGGGCCTCTGCCCACGTTCATCTCTAGCCAGAGGTGTCCCTGTGGATTTTCCAAGAGCAAGAAAACTCAGAGTATGTGCTTTGTCACATGACCACATTGCTATAAATATCAGGACACTGTCTGAGAGGATGACAGGTATAGGACAAGGACACCCACCCAATAAATAGCTCCTTCCAAGGCAGGCCTGTGCTTCTCCTGAGAGCCGTTTTCTGCATATCGCTGCTGACCGCAAAGTGAGTGAGAGTACTTTCTTCCTGTACCTCTGGGAACAAAGCAGACAGCAGCAGAGCAAGACAACACCCTTCAAATCGCTTTAAAGCTTTTTATTTTATTTTTATTTTTATTTTTTAGCAGCCAACACACAAGACTATCGTTTGTGCATGGCTAAAGACCGTGGTGATTTTATAGCATCCTGGGCATTTCACATCCATAAAGTAGGAATTGGGGCTCTGCACCAGGCGCTTTTTCTTGTGTTTCCTCTTCTCTTCTGGAGAGGGATGAAGGAGATCCTTTGCGAGAGGCATGTTCTCGTAGGGAGGTCGTCACCACCGGAAAGATGTACATTTTGTTTGTTTGTTTGTTTGTTTGTTTATTTTGGTTTTTGCGAGACAAGGTTTCTCTGTGTAGCCCTGGCTGTCCTGGAACTTACTCTGTAGACCAGGCTGGCCTCGAACTCAGAAATCCGCCTGCCTCTGCCTCCCAAGTGCTGGGATCAAAGGCGTGCGCCACCACTGCCCAGCGCTTTAAATCTTAACATTAGTCCAGAAACAATTCTTTCCCAGCTATTATATCAGAGTAAAGAACAAAAAGAATCTTTCACTACTTATATCTGCTACACATTAGGGGCATCTAAGCCTTAACTGCTGATTTGTGAGCTTTACGGAAATTCTCTCTGCTGTGGCTCTTTTCAAATGCTCTTTTCCAGGCTGGTAAGATAGCTCAGTGAGTAAAGGAGCTTGCTGCCAACCCTGATGACTTAAGGTCTACCCAACAGACCACCACACTGGAAAAGGAGAACCACCTCCCACAAATTGCTTTCTGACTTTCATATGTATGTGGCAGCATTCCCGTGCCCAACACACATACACAAATACACACAAAAGTAATCAAATGTAAAATGCAAAACAAACAAACCAAAAACCTCTGCCTTCTTCATCTGTCTTTTTAGGGTGTACCATTTCTAACAAGACAGCTGAATTGGTTGTGGCTTGGAGGGATTGAGCCCAGGGTCTTGTGTTTGGCAAGCATTCTCCAGTTAAGCAGCATCTCCAGCTTTAAAGCTTAGTTTCTCCCAAATTATTTGCATAGAACAAATTCCTTTGCCACAAAAGTCTTCAGCTGCAAAGACAATATTGCTTAACTTCACAGTCCCTTGCTCTGAGTTAGCCTGAGATATTAGCCAATGCATAGCATACCATAGAGGATCTTGGGTGAGGAGGTAAAAGAGACTTCTCCTGCACTGGAAGAGTTTGTGGTCTGGTTAAGGATGTATTTTACAGTGCAGAGCAAAGCTAGTGTGTTGCTTTGGCCCTGTCTTTTGGGTTGTACATCGTAATGCGTTGTCTTCAACCAACAGGTGGTTTCTTAAGTGGTCCCTTGTGGGCATGAGCTTCACTTTACTCTTATTTCATACGTGTGTATGTATGTGTGTGTGTGTGTATGTATGTGTGTGTGTGTGTGTGTGTGTGTGTGTGTGTGTGTGTGTGTGTGCCTGTGTGTGTCTGTGTGAGTATATGGTTCTGTTTCCATACCTTCATGAGAGTCTTGTCCTTCCTTCAATCTTTTTCATTAAATCATTCAAAATTCAATGGAACAACGACTGTGTCAGCCAGGTGTCCCCTTGTGGAATTTGTCGTCTAAGGTACTTTTTTCCCTCCATTTTTGCCTCTCAATCTGATTTCCCAGGGTTACTTTAAACCATACTGAGCCAGGGCTATTTCAATGCATTTATTGGTCACTGTCTGTTGAATCAACTTGGGGTTCCCCCCACACCCCACACAATCCAATCAGTTGTTGACAGGCATCAGTTTAACTGGTAACCCTTTCCAGGTTTGCTGGATTACCTCAGTGCTCAGTGGAAGGATCAAACAGAAAATAGCAGACAAAGAATCAAGACAGGATATTAGGAAAAGCTTCATACCAGAGCTTCAGGCTCAACCTGAAACCTAAGGAAAATATAAGGCTCGGGGGCTTAGTGGCCATCATGGGAGCAGGAAGCAGATGAGCAAAGGTGGCTGGTGGTGTGTTCCATACCAGTGCTGTAGTAAGTGCACACTCTCCAGCAGGCTTCCCGTGTAGAAATAATCACCAGAGCACAGATTCCATCAAAGGCCAGATGCTTGAGATTTTGTTTGCCCTTTGGATGCAGGGAAGCCACTCACAGCGGCTTCCCAAATGAGGGCAATGCAGATAAAGAATGAATCATGCTTGTCTAGGCATGCCACAGGTTAGGAATATTACTGAGGTAGCCATGAATAGGATTTATCCCCCACTTCATCATTGTGACCCCAAGGTGAAGAATAACCTGGATTTCATGACAGCTAGCTAACCAAAGCTGTAATCTTCGAACTTAGAACATAATAAAAATAATTCAAAAAGAAAGATTGATTATCATCTCAGTGACTTCAGAAAACAAATAAAATAAAGACCATAAAATAGAACTATCCTATTTCGCTATGCTTTCTGTAATGTGTAGGCTCTTAACCAAGGAGTGGCCCACAGCAACGCTCTTCTCCCAAATCTCTTCTGTTCTTTTCTGATGTGTTATTTGTCTAAATCATCTTCTACACAAAAGTAGTTCTGGAGATGATCCTTTGTTCAAGCTGCATAGGAGATGCTGTTCTGTCTGTAATGAATGTGATTCTCTTCTCTGTCTTAGGTGGCTCCTCTACAGTGAGTTTAAACTCTAACCAGGCTTTGACAAACCCAGTTTCAACACACACCATCTTAACTCCGAACTCCAGCCTCATGTCTACATCTCATGGGATGAGAATGCCATTGTTATCCACAGTTCAGAACATAGGGATGTATGGAAACCTGCACTGTAACCAGCCTGGCACCTACACCGTCACATCAACAATGAACCAGCTGGCACAACAGAGAAATACAACTCAACTGATGACAAATCAGAGCAACCCTCTGATGTCACGGCCATCTCCCTTAGGGGCAAATAATGGTAACAATGTGGCCACCTTTGGAGCTGGATCTGCTGGCAGTTCACAACAATTAAGACCAAATTTGGCTCACAGTTTGTCAGGTATGCCAGCCCAGAGGTCATCAACTGTCATGATCACAGCCAACACGACAACAACAAACTGGGCTTCTCAAGAGGTGACAGGGAAACAACAGGAAGCCCTCAAATCCACAGGGGTCCGCTTCCCAACAAGCACACCTACAGCCTATACCCCAAACCAGTCTTTGCAACCAGGAGTAGGGAGCCAGCCATTTTCCCAGAGGGCAGTGGCGCCCCCTAGCCAGTTAACTCCAGCAGTGCAAATGAGACCTATGAACCAAATGAATCAGACATTAAATGGGCAAACCCTGGGTCCACTCAGGGGTTTGAACCTCAGACCCAATCAGTTGGCCACCCAGAGTCTGTCTAATATGAACCCATCAGGAACAGGATTGAATCAGCCTAGGACAGGCACCAACCAGCCTCCATCCCTGACACCCAACGCTTTTCCTTCATCCAACCAAAGTTCCAGGGCTTTTCAAGGACCTGACCATGGCAGTGATTTAGCTTTTGACTTCCTCAGCCAACAGAGCGACAGCATGGGCCCCGCCCTGAACAGTGATGCTGATTTCATCGATTCTTTATTGAAGACAGAGCCTGGCAATGACGACTGGATGAAAGATATCAACCTTGATGAGATCCTGGGAAGCAATTCCTAAGGTGGAAGGAAGGTAGTCCATAGGCTCCGAGCACGGTTTTCCGAGGATACTGTAATGCCAAACTGCTGAAGTCTGAGGGAACTACAGACATCAAAACAGAAAGTTGGCAGGAACCACAGTGGTGAACATTTTGGTTCACTTGCTTGTTTTAAAAACTCTTGAGCCTGATAGTAAAACATTGGGATTGGTTTTCCCTGCCTGAACTTCAGGATGTGTTATCCGGTTTATCCAAACACAACTGTGATGCTGGTGTGTAATTAATTGTGTGAAATGGTCTTCCCAAGTTCCTTTTCTAGTGAAGGAAGTACAGTAGAACTTGAGGCCTGTTTCAATCCCATATCAATAGGCAGGCACTTGTTCTAAGCAACAGGCAGCAGACTGTCATCTAGTAGATAAATATGCTCTGACTTCTCTGTTGTTATTTGTCTTAAAGCTTGCAGGAAAGGTTGAATTGTTACATGGTTGTTTGGAGTAACCTAAGAAAGAGGGATCCAGAGAAGCTAGAAGCTATCCAGCAGATTAATTGATTCCTTTCCTAGATGCACTCCTCAGTTTTGTAATTTTCCCACTAAAATACAAAGTATGATTGACTTCAAGTCATTTAAGCACCTGAACTTCACAAACCTGTTGAGAAAAGGAATACGTTTTCTTAAAGCTCTGCAAAGTCCTCTTGTCTTTACGACACCTTTGGGCTCTCTCTGTCTTTACCACTGCACCAATATCACTGGCCCAGAGTATTTTCTGTGCTGGTTTGTTTTGTATTTTGCTGAGATGCTGTGTCTCATGATAAAACAGGAATGCAGGGCTCACAACCTGACTGGGGCTTCCCTCCCAAATTTTATAGATAACCAAGACTGGTCCTGATCACTCTGAAATACCAGTGCGCAACTGCTTTCATCAAATTTCACTTCAAAAAAAAAAATTAAGTCTTGCCATGTAGGAGAAAAACATGGCCACGAATAACCAGTGGTGTTGCTCACTGTGATTGATAGCCGCTGCTCTGTTCCCAAGCAGAATGAAGTGGAGCCTCCTATTTTTTTGGTAGCCAGAGACTGATTTGTAAAAAAAAGGAAGAAAGAAAGAAAGAAAGAAAGAAAGAAAGAAAGAAAGAAAGAAGAAAAAAAGAAAGAAGTGAAAGTGTGAATTAGAGTCAGATTAGAGAATATCCTGTTTTGGTTGAAGGTAAGAAACAGGAAGAGGCATGAGAAGGCACAAAGCTGTTTCACAGAGCTCAGAGGAAACAGTAACTGACAGACAAATACAGCTTTTCCCTGGACATACTACTACATGGACTTAGGTGAGCAGCTGAGCCTAGTGGTCTTTGTGGAGCCACCCACTCACTATTCATGACGCAGCGAGCTCTTGCCATATGGTGCCTGGGGCCTTCTTGTCCAGGTCTCTTCCCTCAGGGCTGAGTGTTATAGCGAAATGTGCATGTGTCTGGGTCACTGAACCTCAGTGCCCACACCCATTTACACTGCAAAATGGAGCTGGTATCCAGGTTTGAGAGGGCTCTAAAAGACCACTACCACCTTCCTAAATCCAGAGAATCGAAGGCTACTTTCAATCTTTGAGTTAGACGTCCACACACTAAAATACCAAGTATGATTGACTTCAAGTCATTTAAGCACCTGAACTTCACAAACCTGTTCAGAAAAGGAACACATTTTCTTAAAGTTCTGCAAAGTCTTCTTGTCTTTACAATGCCTTTGGGCTCTCTCTGTCTTTACCACTGCACCAATATCACTGGCCCAGAGTATTTTCTGTGCTGGTTTGTAAATATTAATAAATTACTTGTTTTGTAAACTTTTGTAAAGAATATTTTGGTAGAAATACTTAAAACATATTCTTTGGATTATATTTATACATATGTGAAATAAATATACTATCGAAAGGTTATATTTTATACAAAAAGTAAATTGTTACCTTTTGTATGCTAATATACAAAGTTTTGTATAATATGATGGTTTATTTTTAGCTCTACATTTAAACCATAGGTGATTGAGTGGAAGCTTTGAAAAACCACCAAGAGGCGTGTTAAGTAAATGTATATCCTGAGACCTCACTCGGAAAGCATTCCAGGTCCTATCCCTCCCTGTTCTTGTTGTTTTCCAGCTCAGATCCTTTATTAAGCCCATAGTTCTCATGTCTCATTTGATGACTCTGCTGTGCACACTGTACCTGTCCCTGTTGCATGTGTCCTCCTGTGTGTCTCCCATTATACAAAACAGTGTTTCTCCATGAAAAAAGAGAGGAAAATAATGTATAAATATAAACGTGTGATTTTGTGGCTCCTCCAGATGACTGTACATATCTGCAGGACTTCTCAGTCTCTGACCATGTGATTCAGCTTGTTTCGCCCTAACCCAAACAGTACAGTTCAGTTGTCCAACTGAAGAGGCAAAGGAAACAACATGACTGGTTTTTCTTCAATCTTAATGTGAATTTCATAATTAATGTCTATTTATTCAGCTATTCATTAAAATACAGGATTCTTTGGGGGGGGGACAGTATAACCTATAGTTTTTCTTTTTGTTGGCAGCCTATTACCAAAGATGATGTAATTTTCCTGAAAGCTGGGATAATGACAATTTTATAGACAAACTTAGTAAAAGCCTCAGGATTTACAACGTAAGAGCTATTGGGATACAAACTCTCATTTATAGACATGCCAGACTACTTAATTGCTGACATTGTTTATCATTCTGACATATAACAGAGAAGGTAAGAGTCGTTTCTCTCTCTTCTATTTCCTTCTTTTTCCTTCTTCCCCCTCCCCCTCCTCCTCCTACTCCTCCTCCGTTTTCTTCTAATTCAGAGACTAGAAAGTAATATAGGCAAATAATTACTTATTGGCTTTGTGTTCAGCCCAATGAATGGAGTCACTGAGTGAAATGCTGATGTCACCTGCATTGCTGTCCTGAACCCACGAATGTAAAGATTTCAACTTGTAATACAAGCATTTTGTATTGTGTATAATTTCATGTGTAAAAAAAAAAATAGTTTAAAGCAATTCAGAAGTGGTTTTCTTCTATGAAGTCATGCTATCAGTCACCAATAGCATCATTACAGTTAGGATAACCAATGTTAACAGTAATGGGTACGTATGATGGGTTTGAGTCGTGGTGGAAGCGTCTGCAGACACCAGGCCAGACAGTTCCACGTGATGTAGCAGTCCAGGTAAAGGTGGGAGCTGAACCCAATGGATTCTGGGAATATGGTGGCCATAGCCCTGGCGACAGGTCTGTGGACCCGCCCATATCTGCCGCAGGTTCTGGATGCTAACAACGTATACACAAGTTGTTCTTTTTAAAAGATTTATTTTATACTTTTAAGTTATATGTATGTGTGGTGTGTATTTGTGGGTGCTGGTACTGCCAAAGTTAGAGGACGCCCTGGAGACGGAGTCATCATAGGCTGTGGTGAGCCAATTGTGGGGACTGAACCCAGGTCTTCTGAAAGCAGTGAATACCACTCTTAGCTGCTGAGGCATCTCTCCAGGCCCCTGCCAACTGTGTAGGAAGCTTTAGCTAGTCATAAAATGCAGACTCATCTCTTTTCAATGTGAGTCTGTTCACTGAGAAAGCTTATATTTTACATACTTAAGATTATATATGCAGGACCAGGGAGATAGCTAAGTTAGTAAGAGATGGTGGTAAAAGAATGAGGACATTTCCATCTCCAGCACCCATGTAAAAAGCTGTGTGTGGCGGTGCAAACTACTGATGGAGGAGCAGAGACAGCTGACCTAGCCTAACTGCCAACTCCAGGCCAGTGAGGGATCCTGTCTGAAGAAAGTGACTAGTATTTCTGATTATGACATATGAGATCATAGTGTGGCTTACACACACACACACATACACATTCGTGAGTACTCACACACAGATCAACATACACAGGCAAGCACATATACACAATCATGCACAAAAATAAAATAATAAAATTTTATATATGTAACATCTACTAAAAGCTGGGAATGTACTCTGGGGATGCACTTTTGAGGCACCGTGGTCATTCGTCTGTCCTGGTATGTGGCATTTGGTCATAGGCTGTGTGATACAGAGCTTAGTAAACATACCACCTATACATGTTGACACCACCTTCAGCAGAACCAAGGGGGCTGAGAGAAGGAATCACTCTCTGTTCTCCCTCCCTACTAATTATGTTGCTAAGGTTCCATGTTCTTCCCCCTCTGCCAAAAATGGAAGTGTGTGTGATACTGCTATGTTCACTAGCTTTATTAATGGAACAATAACAAAACTGATATTTTACGTGGCCTTGCCCAAAGTCCCTGGAAGTTTGGATGGAAGACAAGATCAACAGCAATGAGTACTATCCACATTCATTAGGAGAAAGACATGCAATTCAGAACTGACCTCTGAACTCCAGCTTCTAGCCTCAAAAGGGAATCTGAAGAGGAGGGAGTGAGAATGGGGGTGCAGGTGACTGACAGCAAGCTATGGCAGGTGCTGAAGGCAGGGCCAGATTTTCATCATCTTATCCACAATGGCCATTTATATCTATGTTTCATATTTAGGTATGTCTCATCACCTAAGAAAGTCGGAGGCATGGCTGAGGTTGAAGCAGAACATCGGACTCTAAAACTCAGCGATTTATTTTCATTTCACAAATCTAAAGAGTCCACCAAAAAGACTCAGTAGTATTCTTTTTAAGAACCTTTCAGATTGTCTGTCAAGTACATGCAACACAGCAAATGTCTCCTTTAAGGCTGAATCATAAGCAAGAGTGCATTGCAAGGAGGCCAGATTGCGGCAGCAGACAAACAGAAAGGCTGTGCAGATGTCCATACCACCAGCCACTGACCAAGCCTGAGGAGTATGTAGGAGGAGGCTCTCCATGTCCATTTTCCTGTGACATCACAGAGTCATTTGAAGTACACCCCTGAACCAGGGAGGAGAGAAACTTTTCTTTGTGTATTCGACAGATTCTCATCCCTGTGACGAAACACCCAAGGAAGCGATTTAAGAAGGAAAGGTCTGATTCACTCACAGAGGCAGGTTCCCACCTGTCAGGAGGGGCTGTGGGCAGAACACATCACTAGTGGCAGCCTCCTGGGAAGCCCAGGAGAATACCCAGTCTGCTTTCCACCTTCCCTCCTACCCCTCCCAGTCCCCAGGCTTTAGGATGAGTCTTCTTTGTCCTGTCTCTCACATCCTCACCTAGAGGTGAACTTTGCCAATGTCCTAGATGCTTCTCAGTCCACTCCATGTGACAATCATACATTCGCCAACACATGCCAAGTAGTAAACCCCACTAGTTAAGTAGTAATAAGCATTTGTAAGTTTTCAATAACTATGTAAGATATTTCGTTTTCTACTCTAGTCTGCTCTACTCTATTCTGAGTCTGTAACTCAGATCTTGAACTTACAAGCAGAGGATAACTTTGAACTTTGAACTTCTGAACTTTCTGCTTCTACTTCGAAAATGCTGGGATTACAGGCATGTTCCATTATGGCAAGGTTTTCCAGTGCTAGACATTGAACCTGGACCCTTGTGCAGGATAAACAAAGACTTTACCAATTGAGCTAGTTTCTTGGTCTTTTGGAGGTTGATTTAAAAACAAACAAACAAAAAACCTTTTACGTATCAGTCCTAAGTTCCTCAGTAGAGCGTGTAGGTCTAGTCACCATGGAACCTGATTCAAAGCAGCGATATATGTAACACCTGTACTGTAAGAATTAAGAAATCACATTGACTTTGAAACTAAATGCTGCCATCTCTGCCTTGCATGCAGTCATGACAGAGGACTTTCATTTATACAAATGGTATTTTAAGTTTCTCCTTGACAAAGTTAAGTACTTTTAATACCAAGGTGTGTGTCAATGCATAGATGTTTATAGTGGTTACAATTCTTTCATAGAAGGAAGAAGGAAAGGAAGGCAATATATGAACAACTCTACATGAACACAAAGATCTATCAGTGTAAGAGAGAAAGAGAAGGAAAGAAAGCACATTTTAGATAGGTTTAGAGATTTCCTGGGAGGCACAAGTTTCTCTGAGTCCTGGTTGTCCTGGAACTCCCTTTGTAGACCAGGCCGACCTTGATGGCAAAGAAGCAGTGGGTGCAACTTCACCTCCATCCATCCTGTCTTCCCCCACTCTTCAGGAACCTCATTCCATATGCTGAGCTCCACTGGAATATCATCTGCCTGCATTAAGAAAACAAGGCCAGAGTGAGTCTGCCTACATGCAGGCCTGGGCTCAGCAGAAGGAACCTGAAAATAACTGGGTGTAAAGCAAAGCTTTCTTAGCAAAACCTGCTGAGCAAACTCCTTCTGTTCTTTAGGATATGACAGTTGATCTAAATTTATTTATTATAGAATGATACCAATTAGGAAAACCAGGTTGAAAGGGAACACTTCCCCTTCCCACACACACACACCATGATGGGTCAGAGAATGGTATTTTATATTTCACTGACTCAAACAAAACAAAACAAAACAAAAAAACCAATGTTCTGTATAGGTATTCTCTAGGGCTGGTCTTCACATGCAGTGCACGTGAGGGAAAACATCACATTACTGTATAATATCATTGGTCATGGGAGGTAGGCTAGTAGAATGTGGATATGTATTACAATAAACAGCATTTTTGATTTGGTAACCTGCAGCATCTGTCTGACACAACAAGCATTCTAAGTGGCAGTCCTTACTCTCTGTGATGGTCAAACAATGTTCCCAGGTGACCAGGTATTATGACCTTTAACTGTCATGAGGATGTTCAGGAGCCTTTTCCTCCTTCTGGTCATCTTATGGTAACAACATGGGTGCTTCATCTTCTAGTCTGTGTTCCAACATAGGAAAGAGAGGAAAATAAAACACTATGAAGAAAAAAAAATAATGTTGACTATAGAAACCATGGCCTTTTCATTTGGGCAAGGCAGCCAAGCCAGAGACTTGTGTAAATATACCTCTTCAGCCATGGCTGCCTTGTGGCCTTTTGGATCTTTGGTAGAGGCTGCATGGCAAGTATTTAGAGGTGTATGTGCTATAGTAAAGAATGAAAGGGTCAGATGGCTGTAAATGACCATAAACCAGAGTAAGCAGAGTCAATGGGGATGAGAGCCACGAACTCTAGATCCTGATGGTCTGAAAGCAACACCGACCAGAGCAATGGGGACACACAGGGCCCTCAACAGAACTCTGTACTGCATGGAGACTCCTCTGTTGGTATGTTTTTATGGCTTAGCATATTATGAGGCATGAGAACATGGCTGAGCCAAAGAGTTCTGATTTCTGTTAGTAGTGGTCTGCTGTGTGTAAAGAATTATCATTTAGGACTTATAATGATATGAAGATGGTAAATAATGGAAACACCTTCTAATAGAAATAATTAAAACCCTAGATTTAAAAATAAAACTTACTGAAAATCTACAGACACAAAGATGGTGTGGAATCACACAAGCAGAGACTTAGGAGTAGATGTTAAAACCCATGTTTATGGCCAACTGACCTCTGAGAGAACACCAAAACAACTCAAGAGAACTAAAATAGTCTTTGGAAAACAGATTATGGATGTTTCTTAAAGAAATGTCTTTAAATTGTATCATGACAAGGTTGCAAAACTCTGAAAAATACTCAAAATCACTGAATTGTATTTTTTTTTTTAAGATAGAGTCTTTCACTGGGACTGGCTCTCCAGTTAGACTGGCTGGCTCATGAGTCCCAGGGATCTTCCTGCCTCTGTCTCCCCAGTACTGTGGTTGGAGATGTATATCCCCGAGCTTGGCTTTGAAGAACTTTACCCACAAAACTATCTTGGTTATGTTCTTTTAGGGGAGAGACATACTTAGCTGAAAAGTACCTTTCTTTCTTTCTTTCTTTCTTCCTTTCTTTCTTTCTTTCTTTCTTAACTTCTTTCTTCCTTTCTTTCTCTCCCTTTCTCTCTCTCTTTCTTTCCTTCTCTCTCTTTCTTTCTTTCTTTCTTTTATTTTTTACAAGACAGGGTTTCTCTGTGTACTCCTGATTGACCTGAAACTCAGACATCTGCCTGCTTTTGCCTCCTCAGGGCTGGGATTAAAGACGTGCACCACTGAAATTGTGTTCGTTTTATGATCTGTAATTTATAGCTCAATAAGGTTGTTCTAAAAACAACAAAAGTGTCTGCAAACACAATCACTGAACTAAAGTCAAGACAAACCCAGAGATGAGCTCGAAGTCAGAGTGTGAGATAAGCAGGTGAGGGTGTTGGTTTTTCCTGACAGATGGGTTTGGGAGGCCTTGAACTTGTACCCTGGCAACTGTGAAGGTGACAATGTGTAGGGTGTACAAGGGAGGACTTATTCCAGATGAGAACTATAATACAAGACCCCCCATGGAAACCTATCATTGTTACATAAAAACAGACTAGGGCTGCCTTTTCACAGGATCTCATCTAAGAACAGTGATGATAAATCCAGTCCTTGGAATCACAGAGGAGAAACTCAACCTTTAAGTCATGTGAACACATGATGTCATTCATGTGAGTCTGAGTCTGTGTTCTGTCAGTGGGCTTTCATGGGGAGGAAAGAGAGACAGAGAGAGGAAGGGAAAGAGGCAGAAGGGGAGGGAGGAGGAAGGGAGGGAGGAATCAGGAACTGAGAAACAGGGAGAAGGAGGAGAGAAAGAGGGTGAGATAGAGAGGGAGGGAAGGAAGGAGGGAGAAGAGGAAAAGGACAAGAGGGAGGGGGAATGGGAAAGAGAAAAAAGATTTGAAGTTAGGAAGGAAGGTAGAAATGGATCTTGGAAGAATTAGGGGAAAGGTCGAGTAGTAAATGTGATAGAATATATTGTATGTATATATAAAATCTCAAAGGATAAAAAATATATTTAAAATGTATATGTCCAAAAGCAATATCTCGGGTGAAAATAATTGTATGTGAAGTGTCCCCTGAAATAGAAATAAGCACCAATCCTCTTAGAAGGCTCAAAAATTCCTACAAAGCTTTATGGAAAACCAATATCACATGCCTTATTAAAAATCCTAAAGTCCAGGATGCAGACCTGAAACCTGGCACAAGGTCACCTGAAGGAAAGGCCATCTGAAGACTGCCCCACCTGGGAATCCATCCCATATACAGTCACCAAACCCAGACACTAGTGTGGATGCCAAGAAGTGCATGCTGACAGGAGCCTGATATAGCTGTCTCCTGAGAGGCTCTCCCAGAGCCCGACAAGTACAGAGGTGGATGCTCACAGCCAACCATTGGACTGAATGCGAGGTCCCCAATGGAAGAATTAGAGAAAGGACTGAAGGAGTTCAAGGGGTTTGCAGCCCCATAGGAGGAACAACAATATCAACTAAAGAGACCCCCCAGAGCTCCCAGGAACTAAACCACCAACTAAAGAGTACATATGGAGGGTCTCATGGTTCCAGCTGCATATGTAGCAGAGGATGGCCTTGTCAGACATCAGTGGGAGGAGAGGCCCTTGGTCCTGTGAAGGCTAGATGCCCCAGTGTATGAGGAATGCCAGGGAGGGGAAGTGGGAGTGGGTGGTAGGTGGGTGGAGGAATACACTCATAGAAGCAGGGGGAGGGAGGATTCCACAGGGGGTTTTCAAAGGGGAAACCAGGAAAGGGGATAACATTTGAAATGTAAATAAAGAAAATATCTAATAAAATAAAGTGGTAGAAAGAAAGGAAGGAAGGAAGAAGAAAAGAAAGAAAGAGAGAAAGAGAGAAAGAAAGAAAGAAAGAAAGAAAGAAAGAAAGAAAGAAAGAAAGAAAGAAAGAAAGAAAGGAAAGAAAGGAAGGAAGGAAGGAAGGAAGGAAGGAAGGAAGGACAGAAGGAAGGAAAGAAGGAAGGAAAGAAGGAAGGGATGGAGGGAGGGAGGGGAGGAGTGAGGGAGAAAGAAAGGAAGAAAGGAAGAAAGGAAGAAAGAAAGAAGGAAAAGAAATAAAGAAAACCGGAGCTAGGTAAGCCTACAGCCCCTACCTCCATACCAATGCCTAGGCTCCTCCCAGCCTGAAGCAGGCCTGGGACACACCTGCCTTTCACAACCACGCAGGCTCCTGCAGCTGAACTCAAATGCAACTCTAAGTCAGACTAGTGGCTGCTTCCACCACCCTTTCTCTAAAGCTCAGCTCCAGAACCTTGATAAAGAGTATATCGCCACCTGCTGGGGAGAAGCACTCAAAAGTCAACACAGGATTTTAGCCTGACAGGCAAGAAGCAGCAGGAGCACAAACTGAAGGCCTTATGCAAACCAGGGCTCACAGATGGAGGACTCAGACTGGCGGCCATATTAGGTAGTGAGGTCTGCATCCTCCTCAAGAGACTGCAGCCCCCAGTAACTGTGAGTCTCAGGTGCTTCCAGCTTAGTGTCTTCCTTTGTGGCTGAAGGACTGTCTCCAGCATTTATCTTCCAACCTTAGGAAGTAGCTCCTATGGCCATCAACACAACCAAGCTATCTAATAGTCACTGTAAAGAGATGAGCCCCAAGCTCTCAGGGGAGGTGTAACTATGGCTCTCTTTAAACCAAACTGTATCGTGACCTAGGCCCAGCAGGATCAGCACAGTGCTAGATTTGGCCCAAAGCCACATTGTTATGAATTACTTGTTGCTGAGGGGGACACATAGCCCAAGACAGGTGCAGCTAGAAACAACTGATCAGCTGGCAGGAATAAGGATCAGGAGAAGCTTCTATGTGATAGCTCAGCAGTAGAGTGCTGGTCTAGCATTGGCCTGATGACTTTGATCCAGTATGAAGAAGGGAGAGGATGAAGAGAAATCAGAGACAAAAACTGGGAAAACTCTGCTAAGTAGGGTCGAAGTCTACCATTGATCGGAAAGCCTTCTGGGGCTCATTATGTAATGGGGTACTCCCTTCATTAGTGGGGCTTCTCCTTCTCTGACCCTGTCTGGTGAATTTGAAGCCCCCACATAAAGAATGTCACTTAGCCTCAATTATATTATCAGATCAATTTCCTTTGTACTGATAAGAACCTGTTCAGCCAACACCAGAGACTCCTAAGATGCTCCCCCATGCTAATGAGGCATTCCAGGTAACCTAAGACCCCAGCCAATGACCCTTTCCCATCCTGATGTTCCTACCCTCAGTCCCCCCTCCCCAATTTTTTTCTTTTTCTTTTATATTGGATATTCTTTATTTATATTTCAAATGTTATCCCCTTTCTCCGTTCTCCCCCCCAAACCCCTGACCCCACCCCCCCTCCGTGCTTCTATGAGGGTGTTCCTCCACCCACCCATGCACTCCTCCCTTCCCACCCTGGCATTCACCTACACTGGAGCATCCAGCCTTCTGGATGAGCTTCTCAGGAGACAGCTATATTAGGATCCTGGGTAGCAGCGCAGGAAGAGAGAGGGGAGAGAGAGAAGAAGAGAGAGAGAAAGATGGAGGAAAGTAC